>NW_028274820.1:74605668-74908698 GCF_037043125.1 Eumetopias jubatus
TGCTGGAAGGTTTTTTTTTTTTAAAGGACTCATTCTCAGATGGCATGAGTGTGTGAATTTTAAACTGGCATCTAAACTCATTACCCTGAGAGTACTAGAGATCTATGGCAAGAGAAGGAACAGATGTGGAAGGACCCACATGAGACATACCAATCTTATTAAGTTTTGAATTATTCTCGTGGGTAGATAATCAGACATGAATGAGAAACAGTACATATCTCTGAAAAGGGAGTGGTAGGCAGAGCAGATCAATTGGAATGGTGCTTCCTGGTGCTAATGTGCTCCTCACTTGGAAGCAGCTTGCTCCTACAGAGTTGCCTGCCTCTACGTCCACTAGTTATGTTCAGTTGGTAATGAAAGGCCTGTCTTGAATTGTAGTGAGCACAGAAACAGGTATAGGCCCTAAGAATCCATTAATTACTGTAAGCAGCAGAGGCCGCCTAGCACCAAATCCCAGGACTGAGCAATAGGAGGAGTATTTTAATTTACAAGGCAGAACATAGCTTGGGGCGGGGGGAGGGTGGTTGAAGACGACCTCTTATCCTCATTCCAACAAGGCAGGAAATATGAATCAGATTATGAGTAGCCATTGCCAGGAAGACAAAACCAAGGATCTATGAACGTGTGAGACCAGACAATTAGAAGGACATGGGCACAGCAGAAGAACAGGCCAGGACACTGAGACAGTTGCATGGTGTTAAAGAAGATCAGACCCACTTAGTGCTCCACTAAGTAGAAAAAGAACTATGGCTTCCTAAGGTATTTTTGAGTAAAAAATTGGTCAAAATGAATAAAAGCTTCTATGTTAAGGAAAAAAAAAAACAAAAAATGCAATGATTTACTGGAGATTTGAAAACAGATTCAATCCATATACAGAAGTAGCTACCTCTCCAGAGCCAAATATAAGAACTACACTATTCCCTACAAATAGGAAGAATATTCGTCAAATCCTCAACTGTCTTATGGCAAAACTATTATATGAAAATCACCATATTAGATGTAGAGGATCATTTAAATTTGAATTAAAGAGAATCCCCTCCCAGAGACAACTTGTATCAAGTGAGCTAAGATATGCATGAGGTAAGATGGCAGCCAGGCAGGATTATGATTATTATTAACAGAAAGGGTTAAGTTTGAAAAGTGTAAATCAAAGATCCACTGGAGTTCAGAGCAAGGAGAGAAAGAGAAAGAGACAGAGACAGAGAGAGACTCGGTGAGTCACTACAAAAAGGCTTGTATTCCAAGTAGGCTTTCCTTAGGTTTAACTGGAAGGGAGAATAGCCTTGATGGAAAGAATAAACAAAATGTTGGAGAAAGGTCTCAAGTCCAGTTTGGCTACGTAAGTCAAATGAATGACCCTCAGAATGAGTACTCCCTTAAACTTTGTGCCCTGGCACCTCACTTGCCTCATTCAAAGAGCTTAAATAAACGGTCTTTTCCCAAAGCTCATCCACTGTTCCATATTAAAACTAATGGTCCATCTGATTTAAAACTCATGCATTTTCCACAAAAACTGGAAATGCAAAGTATGTTGAGTTGCTCTCATTAAAGTACAAGTGGGCACTAGAGCCCAACCATACCAGCTTAAGTCACTTCTCCTATTCACTATACACTTACCCATCCTGTCTCCTCATTTCCTACCCTATTCAGGCCAAGTACAGAAGAATTTGAAGAATTATGTTTAAAAAATTGCATACTTTCATTAATATATTCAACAAAATTTGAGCATCTAGAATGTCCTAGAACATACCATGTGGTGATGACAGAATGTTCATAACGGGAGACATCGCTCCAGCCTCACAGTGCTTAATAGTATAGCTACAAATAAAGATCAGGTAGGGGAAGGTGAAAAATGGAGCCAAAAGGCTCTAGGGCCAGGGTATGGGAGAATTTAAATACTAAGCTAGTTTAGTGTGTTTAAGATCACTGGTGCCTGGGTGGCTCATTGGTTAAGCGTCTGCCTTCAGCTCACGTCATGATCCCAGGGTCCTGCGATTGAGCCCCACGTCAGGCTCCCTGCTCAGCGGGGAGTCGTCTTCTCCCTCTGCCCCTCCCCACTGTTTGTGCTCTCTCTCTCTCTCTCAAATAAATAAATAAAATCTTTTAAAAAAATCACTATTTCTTTTTTTTAATAGAGGAATGATGAGCTAAAGCCACCACCTAGGTATATTAATCTAGGAATATAATATATAGGATGGATTATGGCTGAGAAAGGTGAAATTAAAAACTCTTATAATTAGGAGACTATGAAAAAAATCCAAGTGTGTTATGTCTAAATTCAGATAGGAATGACAAGAATGAAAAACAAGGATGAATCAGCAGTACACTCGAGAAGATGATGTTTTTCAGTGGTAGTCTAATTGGTAGTGACTGATAGGATGCTGGGTTCAAAGGACGAAGTGGATCTTACATCAAAGACATAATTATAAAAACAGAAAAGTCAAAAGGATAAAAGATTGACTTCATATTACATTTATTTTATATTTAAGAAACTTCTAAATACCTCCCCCACCTTTTTACAGACACACCCACTTCAGCTAACATAAGACTAAACTTCCGGGGCACCTGGGTGGCTCAGTCAGTTAAGCGTCTGCCTTTGGCTCAGGTCATGATCCCAGGCTCCCGGGATCGAGTCCCTCATCAGGCTCCCCGCTCAGCAGGGAGTCTGCTTCTCCCTCTCCCCCCACTAATGCACTCTCTCTCTCCCACGCACAAAAATAAATAAAATCTTTAAAAAAAAAAACCCTAAACTTCAATTCTGGAAACTCTCAGGCATTCATCAATAGTATTAAGGCATCAGTTGTCAGAGCAGGCCATTTATTCACCATTACCAAAATTATCCAGTACTTATTATGCTTTGCTTTGATTGACTTGTCCTCAAGGAGCATACTGTCCTCTGGGGAAGGAAAGCAGTTAGCAAAGCACAATAATACAATGTGAGAAATCTATAACAGAGGAATAAAGTGTCATGGCTACATTAAAGAAGAGAATACTAATCCTGCCTGAGGGAATCTGGAAGAACTTCACTGAGGAAACAACATATGCACCAGTCCTGGAAGGATGAGCAGTAGTCTACCAGGCAGAGAATTCCATAAAAACAAACAAAAAAGGCCTTTTTTTTTTTTAATACATCAAGAGAGGAGCACCAAAATTATGGAAGTATGAAAGAGAAAAGCATGTTTGGAGACTAATAAAAAGTCTGTGCAGCTCAAGCATAATACATATGGTATAGAATCTTGGAGAAAAGCCTGGAAAGTTTAGTTGGGAACAAGTTATAGAGCACTTCGTGTGCTGTACTAAAGAGGGAATTTTTTAAATCCCTGTAAGAAGTAGGGAATTAAATATTTTTAGGTAAAGGTGTGATGATTGTATTTTTATATTAAAAACATATTGAGCCACATTATGAGAAAAGGATCGAATGTAAAAATAAATAGAAGGAGAGATCAGTAAAGCGCTATTATGTAATTAAATCAAGAGAGGATGTGATTACTAATTAATACAAATGAATGCCAATAATCCAATCCCAACCCACACAAACCAGGACTCACAGTAAGTTTATCTTTCAAAGGAAGAGTTTATAGAGTAAGGCAACAAGAAGTCTGAACACTGATTCTTGGTAATTTCAACATACATATAAGGCACAACTGAGGAAAAAGAGCAGTGAAAAAGCACTTGGGAGGGCCATCTGGGAAAAAAAAGTGGAAAAAGAAGAAAGGTGAAAATAATGGCACAGTGACCAAGAGAAATAGCATCTTTTTTTTTAATTTTTTATTGTTATGTTAATCACCATATATTACATCATTAGTTTTTGATGTAGTGTTCCATGATTGTTTGTGCATAACACCCAGTGCTCCATGCAGTATGTGCCCTCTTTGATACCCATCGCCAGGCTAACCCATCCCCCTACCCTCCTCCCCTCTAGAACCCTCAGTTTGTTTTTCAGAGTCCATCATCTCTCATGGTTCGTCTCCCCCTCTTACTTACTCCCCTTCCTTCTTCCCCTCCTGCTATCTTCTTCTTTTTCTTTTTCCTTAACATGTGTTGCATTATTTGTTTCAAAAGTACAGATCTGTGATTCAACAGTCTTGCACAATTCACAGCACTCACCATAACACATACCCTCCCCAATGTCTATCACTCAGCCACCCCATCCCTCCCACCCCCCACCACTCCAGCAACACTCAGTTTGTTTCCTGAGATTAAGAATTCTTCATATCAGTGAGGTCATATGATACATGTCTTTCTCTGATTGACTTATTTCACTAAGCATAACACCCTCCAGTTCCATCCACGTCGTTGCAAATGGAAAGATCTCATTCCTTTTGATGGCTGCATAATATTCCATTGTGTATATATACCACACCTTCTTTATCCATTCATCTGTTGATGGACATCTTGGCTCTTTCCACAGTTTGGCTATTGTGAACATTGCTGCTATAAACATTGGGGTGCATGTACCCCTTCGGATCCCTACATTTGTATCTTTGGGGTAAATACCCAGTAGTGCAATTGCTGGACTGTATGGTAGCTCTATTTTCAACTGTTTGAGGAACCTCCATACTGTTTTCCAGAGGGGTTGCACCAAGGATAAATAGCATCTTTAAGGAGGAGAAAGCAGTAAATAATATCAAAGACTGAAGACCAAATCAGCTTAGAACTAAAACTACTCATTTGGTTTTTCTAAAATGAGGTTTTTTTTGGTAATCATTTTCTAGAGTGATTTTTTGGAAATAGTCAAAAACAAGCCAGATTTTGGAGGGTCTAATAATGGGAAGTAAGGAGTGGAAGCTTCAAGCAGGGACCAACCTTTCAAGATGCTCTATAGTCATGGGTAGCAGAATGGTAGTGACCGACTATCTAAGAGCATGTGAACCTAAGGGAAGTGATTTTTTAACATGGAAAAGACATGGAAATATGAGTAAGACAAAGTAAAAGAAATTGGAGGAAAGTGTTAAAAATACAAAAGAAAATATAATTTATTTTTAAAACATCTTGAAGAGTTGAAGACGAGGCAGAGAATCAAGAGCAAAATCTTGTATAGACCTTAAAGGTTTATCTAAAACAAGAGACAAGCAAAGTGCTGGTACCTGCATGCTAGGCTTTCATAATTATGTCCTGAATGAATGTTGTAATGGTAAACTGAAGGCTTGTTCTCCATTTTTTTCTTGCAATGGTCATATATTCAAGATAATATGCTGAGAAAAGCAACAGAGGCATGGTAACAAACTTAAGGACAGTAATAAATGTTTGAGGTAGTCTCTAAGGGGATTAGAAATTTAGGTATCTTTAAAGAAATAAAGAAGTTCCTGAAGATGCAGATGAAATTGGAAATCCTGTATTGTATTGGGACTTACCTATACCTGCCCTGTGACTTTTTTTGTAATGTCATCAGCGGCCCACGTACAGGAGGACAGAAAGTCAATGAGTACATATCACTACAGGTAAGAATACTTTTGGAGAAGTTAAGGGTATAGATGAGATGACAGTTAAAGTGCCTGGCAAGGGGCACCTGAGTGGCACAGTCGGTTAGCTGTCCAACTCTTGCTTTCTGCTCAGGTCATGATCTCAGGGTTGAGGGATCGAGCCCCATCAGGCTCTGCACTCTACAGTGTAGAGTCTGCTTGGGATTCTCTCTCCCTCTCCCTCTGCCCCTCCTGATCTTGCGCTCTTCCCCCCCCACCATGGATAAATAAATCTTAAAAAGAAAAAGCATTTAAAGTGACTGGCAATATATCAATGCATAGAAAGAAAAATTTAATCCGAAGAATTTAATTCATACACTGGAAGTATTAAGAGGAGTTGAGGCTTAGAGATAATAATAAGGATAAACAAAAGATATTATTGGCATAATGCAATGACAACAGAGTAACCTTATGACAAAAGATTGTGAACAAAGTAGGGTTTGCATTTAAAGAATGTGTGATAGAAAAATGAAACTTCCCACAGGCATTTATCTGTTCACGTATGTGACAGTTGTTGGAACACTACTTCTATTACTGTTAACATCTTTTTTCCCCAACCAGCCCTATAAACTTTATCAAATCATGTGAATGGTAAAGAAGAATATAGGATTCTTCAAATCTTTTATATAATCCAGATTCTTTCCAGTCACATAGGATTCCCAGAAGAATCCAGAGTATCTATTCCCAGGACTGGATATGCGTATTACGTTTAACTTGGTAGGGAAAATGCTTCTATGCCACAACTGTAATTCTGTATCTTCTTCCAAACTGATTTCACTATCACTTCTGTACTTGCTATCTACAAGCACAGAAAACCAAAACAATAAAACCAGTACATTTATGCTGTAAGAGAAATGTAACTGACTATATGAGAATACTACTTAAATAGACAGCATTCTGGGCTGGAAATCCATTACTTTGCCTCTAGTACTGGCTTTGCCAGTATATGCTGTCTGACCTTTGGTGGATTACCAAACCTGTTGGGGTCTCGGTTTCCTTACTCTTAAAATCAGTTATTTTATTAGCTTATCTTTAAGCTGCCTGTTTGTTTGAAAGTTCCACAGGTTACACACTTCCTTTTAAAAATTGAGTCAGAGTTGATTTTTCATCAGTTTTTTAATGTTACTGAAGATCCTCAAAATCTTGTCAGGTGCCTTTTTAAAAAATATACATAGCATTTAAAATCTATACTTCTTTAAGTTTTTCAGTTTTTTTCATTTTATATTTTGAAGCCATTTTATTAGCAATACAAAAGGTTTGAATTGTTATATCTTCCTGTTAAACTGAATCTCTTATCATTATTTATTGCTTCTTTTTATTGCTAGCAACACCCTCTGCCCTAAAGTCTACTTTGTGGGATATATAGGACACTAAGTTTCTTTAGGTTAGTATTTGTATTTGTTGGTTAGTATTCTTTTGCTTACTATCAACATAGTTGTGTCTTTTTTTTTTAAGATTTTATTTACTTATTTGACAGAGAGGGACACAGCGAGAGAGGGAACACAAGCAGGGGGAGTGGAAGAGGGATAAGCAGGCTCTCTGCTGAGCAGGGAAACCGATGCGGGGCTCGATCCCAGGACCCTGGGATCATGACCGGAACCAAAGGCAAACGCTTAACCGACTGAGCCACCCAGGTGCCCCATAGTTGTATCTTTTAATTTTTCTGCCACTTTTGTGTTTTAAAGTCAGAATCTAGTCTGTTTATGTTTATTATAATAAGTTTGAAATTGTTTCGACCCTATTATGTTGGGCTTTCTACTTGCTCTCTTCTTCTATCATTTTTAACCTTACTTGCTTTTTAAGAAAAAAAAATACAGGATATTTTTGTTGTTATTGTCTGTTTGCTTGTTTATGCCCTTCCTGACTCCCACATATTTATATTCCATTAGTTTGGAAGTTATACACTGTATCTACTCTAATAGTGGTCATCCCAAAAATGTTAACATGCATATTTAAATTTACATGTCCAGAGTTAAATATCTATTCTCTCGTATCAAACATTATGAAGAGTGTTTTATCTCTATAAACATATTTTCATACATAATATTCAAATTCTAACATTCAGTATTCACAAACTGGATATTATTACTACTGTCTTACACCATCAGGTTTTGTTTGGATTAACTTTATGCTTGCTACTTTCTCTGATTACCATTCTTCGATTGCTCTGTCTTTCCCTCTTAATGATTTTTAAGTTGTTCATGAAGCTCATCTTCTAGAAATTCTTTAGAGAGATCTGTTGGTAGTAAGTTCTCTCAATTTTGCCCTACCTAAAAAAAGTCTTTATTTTACCCTTATTCTTGAAAAATAATTTTACAGGATATACAATTCTATGTTGGAAATTATATTTTCTCAGAATTTTGAAGATATTATTCCACAGGTTTCTGGCTTCCATTGTTGGTCTTTTTCAAAATCAGGTATCAACCTAATTGTTATTCCTCTGTAATCCATCTTTGCTCTCAGTCAATATTTCTTTTCATTGTTGTGTGCCATGGTGGGGATGCCTTTTGATGTATCCTTCTTATGACTGGTGGGGCTTCAAATATAGTAATTTCATAGCCATTAATTACCACATTGAATATTACCTGTCTCCCATTCATTCTATTTTCTACTTATAGAAATCAAATTACATATACCTTATAATTTCTAACACTATTCTTACTCTATTCTTCTTGTCTTTTAGGATGTGCTTTGTATATCTCATTTACTTCATTGTATTGATATCTGGACAATTTCTCCAGTTCCATCTTCCAGTTTACTCATTCTCTCTTCAACTGTGATTAATCTGCTATTTAATTGTCCCAAATGGTTCCTAATTTCAGTTTTTATACTTTTATTCCTATGATCTTTTACAAACTGCCTTGAGAGCTGTGATGATGTCCTGCTCTTTACTCACAGTTCTGATTCTCTTTTATTTAAACATTTATTAATTTTATGTTTACATATAATTCTAATATGTACAAGTTTTGTTGGCCTGATATTACTGATAATGGTTCTCTCGATCTCACTCACAGTAGCTTGGTCCTTTCTGTACATGTTTTATGATTTCTTTTCCTATGAGTTCATATTTCTTGAAACTCTGTGTGAAAAAAATTGATACGTTTGGGATTTTTGCTTCCTCTAGATGCCTACAATACAACCAACATAAAACCACTTTTAATGAAATTACGACTTTATACTTTTTGATGATACAAAGATAATGAAAATTGAAAATCTAAGGCCATGTATCTTGGAATTCTCAGTATGTAAAATTATCAATCCCTATAACCTAAGTCTGTCTATCTATCTAAAAGGATAAATATAGGTAAATTTTATTTTAAATTTTAAGATTACCCACTGATGTCTATCAGAGGTATAACCTTATAGAGATTTAAAGTCTGACTTCCTTCCTCACAGGGATCCCAGTCTTTGCTTTCAGTCATCCTCTTATGAATCATTCAATCCAAAGCTTTAGGCTTTGGGAAGGAGACTGAGAAATATTCCACACCAGTTATAGGTTTTAGTACTGGTTTACCTCCCCAGATTTGTCATTTCTTATTGTTTTTGGTCTCTAAGAATTTTCTTTTCTGTCTTGAGAGCTTGGGTTGGCTTGATGGCTCATATTGTTGTCCCTTTATCTATAAAGTCTGTTTCATTTTGCTTCTTATAAAGAAATAAGACTATTAATATGTTAGTTTCTTCTATCATCTAAATCAGAGGTCAGCAAACAATGGCTTATGGGTCAAATACATCCCACTGCCTATTTTTGTAAATAAAATTTTATAGGAACACAGCCATGATCACTCATTTATGTATTTCCATGGCTACTTTTGTGCTATAACATCAAAGTTGAATAGTTGTCATAGACACCATCTGACCCATAGAGCTGAAAATATTTACTGTCTGCCTTTTACAAAGAAGGTTTCCTGACCCCTGATCTAAATCATCAGCAACTGACTTATCTTACAATAAATATGTTCAATTTAATACAACAGCAAAGTGTTATTTAATCTAGGCATTCGTTGACTTAATGTATGCATATATTCAATATAGGTATCTAATATCACTGCAGCAAACTAGAACTTCTTTGATGGCATGAGCTATATATCTAAAAGGTTTAAGTAGCAGATCCAACATAGAAATATATTTAATAAATGTCTTTGATGATGATGATGGTGATGATATCCTGAATTCCCATAATTTTCTAATCCATGACAGATAAAAAAACAGGTATCATTTTAGAGAGTTAAATGTACTTGTCAAGTCATTTTGGAATGTGGTAAATCACCTTAATTGGGTACGTTTTGCCTCCAGGAATCTTAACTGCTTATGTTCTCTGACATTCTTACTGATAAAGCTCATTGCCATATATTAAAGCTATGAATGTTACTCTCTTTTTAATGTTATAGCTTTTATTACAGGGAAATATCTTTACTATTTGTATAATATCCCATGTCCTTCCACAAAAAAAAGAAATACACAATTGCAAGATTCTGGTAATAGCCCTTCACTACCTATTTTTAGAGTGTGCATAGCCTTAACTGTTCTGATCCACTCAGAAAAACAGATAATGAAATACACTTTTAAACATACATTTTGTTTTTGGAAAATGTTCTTTTTGCAAATTCTCCGGACAGAAGATGAGAGATGCAGTTTGCAGAGTAAGAGAAGTGGCTGAATAAAAAAATACTGTCGTAAGGGGAAAAGAGAAATATGTTAGAAAACTTTATCCCTACAATAGGGAATACAGCATTTGATGAGAGAAGCCCAAAATAGTAAATGAATGAATGGTATTTGCTAGATGGAAGAAAGTGCCCAGTAAAATGAATACAGAATACGTGTAAAATGTCCCTGATGGAGAGATAGTGTGCTAGATGTAAGGGACAGCTAGCATTTGCTGGAACACATGAGTGACGTGTTCTAGAGAAAGAAGGAAAGTGCTGGGTGTAACAGCAGCTAGTGTAGAGAGCACGGACAGCAGGTTTTCTGCAGAATAATGTTGTTCATGGCTAGTAGTGATCTGTGAAAAATGTAAGTGAACAGTTTTGACAGAGCAGCATGTGATAGGGAATAAACTAACTAGACTATCTGGCTGCCATGCAACTGACTAAGGGAAAACTGTATGGGTACAAAATCAAGCTGTAATCTCTTTGGAAAGCAGGCAGTAAGTCTGAGAAAGGAAAAAAAGAAATATATTCTGAGACAGAAGTGAGTAGCACAGCATTCCAATTCAATAGATTTGTACAACAATCTTTCATTTATGTTAGGAAAACAGTGTTGTAGAATGCTAATGAATGAGTTACAAAAATTTATAGTGGGCAAAAACTTTGTCATCTGCTTATGTCATTGTTATTTCCTATTACTGTGGCTGTTATTAAATAAAGAGCATTTACTGAATGAGCTCCATGCATAGAGCACATGTGAAGGACTTAGTGGGGAGAGAGAGGTGCAGCAGAGATGAATCTGATTGTGAGGAACAAGGTTCTAGTTTAAATAAAGCCTAAACTCAATGCACAGAACACTAAAAATGCATCGCATTGAATATATGTGTAGTGGTCCAACATAAACAGATTTCTCAATGTTAACAAAAAATACATCAGTTCTGCAAATGTTAAATGCCACATCAAGGTTAATATTGCCAAAGATATCCATGAATGCTGTTAAGTGTCATTACAAAGCAAAGAACGTAAAGCAGCTCAGGGGGTTATTAGTAATAGCCCTAGGATTTGGATTCTATGGACAAGAAACATGAGATTTTCCCCAAAGGATCATTATTACAGGAATCTCATTTGTGTCCCAAACTCACCTATGTTTATTGACTGTCAAACTTTGATACAAGGCTTATCTGTTTCAAATGGCTGTTCCTAAGTGGTATTGAATGTTTGAAATATATCTTTGTCAAATCTGTTTGTGATTTAACATTATTACAATATATTTTATTATAGAGGCTATTTTCATAAATCCTATAAAACAATGAATAAATATTTGCAAGGAGGGTTTAATAGTTGACATCAAAATGACTCAACACAGAGCATTTTTTAAAAGTATGGCAATATGCATATGGAAGAGGCTCTCAGAAGTGCTGACAATACTACTGAAGCAGATTACCTTAAAAGAAAACACATATGGTTCCATTTTGTGCCTTCTCGCTCAACTAAATATGTTTAGAGGCACAGGCTTGCAACCTGCTGAGTGAATCCTATTTTATCCATATGCAGATTATAGAACTAAAGAGGAGACAGTTAAAATTATTCAGTTACTTTTTTATAATTCAAGATGAAAAACATGAACAATACATGGGTTTCCCTTTTCCTCCCACAAGTTTAGGGCTCAAAATTAATTTCTTTTCCTTCAATGATCTATTGACACTCCTGATTTCCCAATCTCTGTGACCTTCAGGCCCCCAAAACTTGATGTCATTTTGCTCTACCACAGGATATCTTTAAATTGGGAAGGAGAACATTTTGTGTAAACACAAAGGCAATGGTAGCCAATTATCACTTTATCTACAATTTCCCTCAACCACATACTCTTAATAGTGTCCATTCTAAAACATATAACTCAACCCTATTTCTCACTCTAGTTACTATCCTATCTTTCTTCTCTTTCACAGTCAAACTTTTCGAATGTCTTATCTATCCCTATCTCTATTAATTTGCTATACAGACTTTCCTTAAAACACTCCAATCTGGCTTCTCCTCAAAACAGTTTTGAAACATAACTTTGGTTTAGTCGTGCCTTACTTCTGTGTTAAGTTTTGGTCCTTTCAATTTCTTGATCTCTCAATTTTAGCACTGTTGATTACTCCCTTCCTCTCAATACATTTCCTTAGCTCCTGTGACATCATAATTTGTTTGTTTGTTTTACTTATACCCTAGTGGAACTACTCCTTCAGCTCATCATTCAGGCTTTGAAGGTTCCTCAAAGCTCTCTTCTAGACTCTTTCATCTGCTGATGCCGCATTTCTCTCAAAGGTATCCTGATCCATTACTCTGGCTTCAGTTATTATCTACAGCAATATAATTTATACATCTCTAGCCTACGCTTCTCCTCTGAGCTGTAGACTAAGATAGCACACTGCCTAGTGATATTGCCTCCTCCACGCCTTAAAGGAAAGTTTAGGCAGAACAGGTCTAAAAATAACCCACACATCATGGTCCATCTCCTCCATCCCAGTGTATGGCCCCAGCCTCCATTTAGTTGTGAAAACAAGAAAGGTACAGTAAGCCTTGATTCGTCCTCTCTCCACATCCAAATCCAAAGAATCTTCAAGATTTGTCAACTTTATCTCCTATATGTCTCTAGAATCCATCCATTTCTCTCCAGCTTCACCACCATTACTCATCCCAAGTGTTTTCCCCATTGTAGCTCAAAAAACTTTATTGAATTCTGCCTTCTTTTCTCAACATTCACCATCTGTTAGTGGAATGAGTACCTAACAAGCCACCAATTTTTCTCTAATCCAGACAATCAACTACAATGCTCTCAGAGTTACTGTCCTCAATTTTTTTAATTTTTAAAAATATTTAAAAAGAAAATTGTTACCTAATAATTTGATAACTGTTACCAAAAGGAAAAATTCAAATTCCCTATCTTAGCTGTGACTTCCAACCTCTGTTCAAAATCATTTCAGAATATTCTCCAACTTCATCTATTCTAATTATAAGCCATAGCGAAGTCCCTTGTTACCTTTCTCTAGGTTTACCTTTCTTTTATTATTCTTCAGGCTTTTATACTTGATGATTTGATGATTGCTCTGTCTTGTATACCTCTCTATTCTTCCAGACTAAGTCAAATATTATGTAAAGTTGTCTTTGGCTGCCTCAGGTACAATTCTTAGTCTTCTGTACTTCTCTACTTCTTGATCCATACATTGTATGTACCATGCTATATTTTCAAGTCTCTGTTTAATATGTATATCCTCCCAAAAAGACTATGTGCTTTATGTGTTTTAGTCACCTTTCATTGCTTATCATACAAATAGGTGCTCAAAAAAAGCTTTAAACTGAATTATTAGGATATTTATAAAATCACAAGACAAAGTTTTAAGAACATATTTAAGTAGGAATGCTGTTATATATATATATATTTGAGGCCTGGCTAAATTAAAATCAAGATCAGATGGTGGGAAAATATAAATGAGATGCCAAAACCAAAACCATGGAGGAAAGCAGGTTTGGGGGTGACCAGCTTCAGACATTGACTTAACATAAAGAGAAAGAATGACTTAAGCCTGGTGTACTGGAAATAATCCCACTGTGTCAGATCTCTTAAAGGTCCAGACCACAGAATCTTTAGTTTCCTTTCATTTTTTCATACCCCATGGGTCTCCAATCCTTCCTCCAGAGCCCCAGGGCTTCCTTCAGGCATATTAAACTGTATATTTATTAATGTTCCATATTCTTTTTCACATTTTCACTTCTTTTTTGCACACACTTTTCCTCTGCCTGAAATACTCGTCCTTCTTCCTCATACTTATGACTGAAATGCCAACTTAGCTTCCTATACCTCTAGAAACACTGTAATTTTGCAAATTGGGTTAGATGTCCCAATTATGTATGACCAGAGTAGTTGGTATGTCTTCACATTATAGCACATATTACATTACTGTGTAATTGCCCTCTTACTTATCTGTATCCTTTTCTAGATTATAAATGGAAGGATAAGTACTATATACTTTAATTTTATTGCCTCCCCAATGCTTAGAACTGTTCCTGGCACATAGTAGGAGCTCAATAAATGTTGAACGATTACCTAGGCTCCTTCAGAGAACATCTTTCTCCATAATACCACGTTTTGTTAGGGACCTGTCATTTCTCTCTGCTTGTGCTAACAAGTACAAGGCCATATGCTGAGCAAGAAGAGGACAGACATAATCTCATCCCGTTCTCCATATCTGATTATTGGGGCTATTCTCTTGCAAAACCAGACATCAAGTTCATGGCATTTTACATACTTTAATCACTGAAGTTACTGACTCTGCTCTCCTTTCCTTTAACATCACAATTCCCAGATGTTTAACCTGCCAGGGTCACGGATATCACTGGTTTCCCAACCTTTGCTTTGATTTTATGGTTTCTGGCTTGTCAGCTTGCTGCCAAGAACAAGAGTGCACATTATTTGGTTACTGCTTTGACCAGGGGTCTTCTGGATGGTTGGCTAATTCCTGACTTACAGCAATCTTAGAAATCTTCATTCCCAATTTCATGATCTCAGACTTGGGCCTCAATTCAGCTTCCTGTTGGTTCCAGTCCCCTCTCTGACTAAACCTAAACTAGGTCCTCTTGGAAAAATGACTCAGAAAACTAGTACCTATATATAATTAATAAAATCCACAGAATATTGAAGGCTGAAGGATGGCTTACCTAATGTAGAAAGTGTTAAGATGTTTACTGTCTTCTATTAACATGTAAAATGGATCTAGAGCAAATTAATATTTTGTTTTTCTACATATGAACTTATGAGAGATAAAAATAACATGTACTGTAAGAATCATATGGGTGTTACAAAAGAAAATATCACTATCTTAACTATTAATATTTGATTATTACATTATTAGTAGTACTAGATCAAGTATATTGTTTTAGTTAGCTTAGTATGAGATTAGAGGTGGGATACATGATACATATACGGAGGCATGAGGTACAAAGGATGGTAGGTATTTTGCTCCTAGACTATGTACCCAAGTTTGTAAACCTAAGATGAAGTTCTAAAAGGCCTGCATGCTGGCAAAGGAATGGCAAAAATATATGAAGCCAAACATAACCATGATACGTAAGAAGATCCTGAAGATCAAGACAGAAATGGAGGGAAAGGTCCCACAACGAATGAGAAAGGGAAATATTAATGTCCATTGAGGAAATTTCTATTCCCATAGGTAGAGGAAGAGGAATTTGTGTATTGATCCTGTGAGGGGATCCCTAAGAGGATAAAATAGACAATAATATATGACTAGAAGAGAGTACATACATTTGGTATTTCATGACAGGGACAATGAGACAGAAAATCAGTTGTTTACATAGATCCTTTTGTCTTAGGATTGCAATTACCTGTAGCAATATTACAAAACTGGCTCCCTTGGTCCAAGAAAAACAAATATATGAAAAAAGAAGGGGAGTTTCATGTCTGTTTTCCTGAGAGAGTATTTCTACCATCATTATTATTTTCTTTATGCACTATCCTCTAACTTTTGGAGACAATGACTTCATTTTTTTTTTTTTTAAAGTTCCTGGACTTACAAAGGAGATAATATTTTTTTAAAGATTTTATTTATTCATTTGATAGAGAGAGAGAGAGAGAGAGAGACAGCGAGAGCAGGAACACAAGCAGAAGTGGGAGAGGGAGAAGCAGGTTTCCCGCTGAGCAGGGAGCCCAATGCGGGGCTTGATGCAGGGCTGGATCCCAGGACTCCCAGGACGCTGATATCATGACATGAGCTGAAGGCAGACACTCAATGACTGAGCCACCCAGGCACCCTGGAGACAATGATTTCTTGGAAAAGGAGTCTGGGCTGCTTTCTACTATGTTTAGATTACACATTTATTTTTGTCATGGAGAACTTTAGGGCCATGTCAAAAAAATTAGGCAGTATGTACTAAAGATACATCAACAATCAAAAATTTGCAGAGTTGTTATTCTTAAGGAATATCCAATAATGATGTTACTTTAGGAAAATTACATTGTAATACTTTGAAAGTCCCATTAAAATACATAAACATGAAACATTTAATTTACTATACTAACCATCACTGCAGAAATTACCCAAAGCAGAAGAATTCATCCAAAACCTGTTTTTGAAAAGTAGGTGATAAGCGAACATTAACTCCCTATGCCTCCATGTCAGTATGAATTGACAGCTAACAAACTGCATTTTAGAGACCATTTTTTGCCATAATATAAATTTTCTTTGAACCAAAATATGAGGCACAGGATAAAGTTAGTCAGCACACGATCTCACAAGAAGGGCACTATTTCTGAGATCCTTGCACATAATAACACCCCAAGATACACACACATACACAAATACCCTATTGCCTTATTTTTTTTTTCAAAATTCTTCAGTCAGGGGTCATTAAGTATTTTTTATCATTGTATTTGGGTTCACTTTATCAGTGAACCAAATAAATATCTCAAGTAAATTCTTTAAGATCTCTATTACCAATGTATTTAAAAATTCAGTAGAACACCTATAGCTATTTTTCATAAATATGGACGTACAGTAGGACACCTATAGCTACTCTTGTAAATATATATATATACATATATATATATGCATACATATACCCACACCAGCATAGAAACAGCCACGTTAATTAGCAATGCTATTTATTTAGAAAAACTCCCACAAAATGGACAAAGATAGAAACTTCAGAAGTAATAATCACATTTGAAATTAGTTAAGTTTATGATGAATGAATACAAGCTCCAGGCCACATTTTTGCAGTTGTAATCAGCAAATTACTGCGGATGTAATACTATTTCCAGAGTCAATACAGGCATTTCTAGTGACTCAGAGAATTGAGGCTCTCTCAGGGAAGTAGAATTTCTCACATAGAAATTAATGGAGTAACAAGCACTACAATCCAGAAACAATTGAATATATAATAAGTGAAGAGTAAGTACAGTCCATATAATGAATATGTAACTTGACATACTGATAAAAAACCTTCTTGTCAAGAATTAAACCCTACTTAGCCTATACTAAAAATAAATGAGTTACTGCATTCCTATTTATTGGCAATAGAAAAGTTGTGCAAGAACTGAGAGAGTTAATGGGAAATTAATAATAAAAAGGAAGGGGAAAATATAAAAGTAGTGTGTTGGATGAGATACAGGGTCATAGACATTTATATAGTCAAGAGAGGAGAAGATTGAAGGGAATTTGATCACAGTCTATAAATACCTTACAAGTATCTGTATAAATGAAAGAATGTGATTATTCAAAGCATCAGAAGATGGGAGGACAAGGAGCACTGGTCTGAAACTAAAGAAGAAAATGTTTCAGCCTTATATGATATTAAGAAATACTTTGCAACATAAGAGGATTTGGCATTAGACATAAAAACCAAGGACAATACATAAAGTTTAGAGAACGCCTAAAAATGATGTACCTACAAGTACAGAGAATAAATCAGAAATGATGAAGGGAAGAATGGAAAACAGTGAGGCTCAGAGGATCAGAAGACATATCTATTCAGGATGTGTGAAATGTGTGAGCTGCTGGTCTGTTATGTATGATTCTCCATTAAGTCTCAACCTAGGAAACTATACCAAAACTGGGAAAGCAGTTTAAATAAATGAAAAATTTTGGCCTATACTTTGATCAACTATTATACTATGACACCCAATGATTTCCAGATTTTGGCTATGTTCTTGCATTTGATAAAGAGCAATACATTTAAGTGCTGATAGCTAGAGTTTATAACAGATTTACATACACTCTTGACACATACAGAGATCTACACATAGCATACTCTTCATAATTGCCTTAAATATACAGGTTCAGAATCTCTACTAAAGACAGTTTAATAATAATAATAATAACAATAGTAATAATAAAGAGATCACTAAAAACAAATTTATTTCTATAAGTAATACTTTTCCACCTAAGAAAAAAGGAAAACCTAATGATAACTTATATATTTCCTTTTCTTAAAAAGACACTAGTATAAAAATAAATGTTAATTCTCTAAATAATGAAAAATCCATTGTTGCTTTCAATGATTTGTCTTTTTCATTGTTCAAACTTTATATTTTACTTTCTTCTTTCATTCTTTCTTCTTATGAGTGGACCTTCTATCACCTTATCAAAAGTTCTGGATTTTTTTAGTTTTAAGAGAGATGCTTTAAGGAGTAAGAAGCAGCTTGCTGCTCTCAGTACAGGGTGTAGTTGAAGATGAATAAAGGAATTACTGCAAACAAGGAAGTGTTTAGCTGAAGTTAAATGAAAAGAATTTGCTGTGGCCCCAATTCATTAATTCCCTCACTTTAAAACAGACAAAACAGGAAATTTTTTTTTCAATTCTGATCACTTTCTCTGTATCAAGAGATGAACTAAGTAGATCTAAGAGTATGGGAAAGTTTTAGCTAAAGATGATTTTGATCCAATCAAGGCATTTGGCCTGCTTTGTTTCACTTCCCTAGTTTCTTGTACACATTACTTTGCAATGATCAATACTTCTCAGGTGGAGAAAGTGGAAGTTTTTCACAGGTGAAAACCGGTTGTTTAGGAGTTTATGATAGGGTGAGGAATCTATAGGATGCTAGTTCTTATACTGTTGACAAGGTTGACCATACATAAAGGGTGGGGAGAAAAATAAGTGAAACCAGGAAGGGATGACATCCTTAGAGAACACAGAATATTTAACAAGAGCACATGATAAGGAAAAAAGAAACAGATTCAGAAGGTATTAAAAACTGGAGAACATAGAAATCACAGAGATAATAATCAGAAGATTTCAGAAGTTCAAAATTGTAGAATTTATAATCTGAAATGAGAATAAAGCAGTCACTGGGTTATTATTCTGGAATGGAAATGCTAGTGATTGTCAGCAAGGAAGCCAAAAGCTCTTAACTGGTAAGATAAAGTATTTTAATAATTGATATCTTAGAGTTATGTGGATTTTTTATACACTTTAAGAATTATAAACAAAATAGAAAATACATTAATAATTTAGATGTTCAAGTGAAGTAATTTCATTTGACTTTTATATTAAGAGCATTATAGATCAAGTTCACCAAATTAAATGTAATTCATTCTTCTGTCAAATATTCTTTTGTAGCATATGATTAGAACAATTAGAACAGCTGATTATTAAATTTCACTGTCTTAGGCTTAACAACAAAACATGTGACAGATACATGTCTAAAAATGAATAAAAGAGCAAGAATATAAAAAAGGATGCAGAATATGTAATCTTACTGTATTAGCTCTATGAATTCCCTTTTTTGTTGCCACTAAAATATATATCTATATTGCTCTGATGACTGATGAACTAGCACAATTTCACATTTTTCCTGTCTCTCCCCTTCTTCTTTCTCCTCTTCCCTCCCTCCTTCTCTCTCTCTCTCATTTCTCTTAATCATCTAATTTGAAATGTTACTTAATAAGTTTAAATCAATTATGTGCCCCATACTTAAGACTGGCCTATAATATTATTTCTTAAATCACACATTTCAGAAGACTTCAGTGCCTAACTAATGGAATTCTTGAAAAACCTATGAAAGTGTTTCAGAACATAAGAAATATATCAATGGGACAGAAACAGTTCTTCATTATGCTTTACATACAATTTTGCTCAACTGCTTATTTTAATTAGAGCAGAACTCTAGCTTCTGCTCATTGGTTTAGTATGAGCAATAAAATGAAGTTTATTTAATTTTCTAAAATAAGTAAAGCAGAGTAAAGTTAATTAAAAGTTAATTACAGAATAATGAATCATCTACCCTTGCTGTGCTAGTGTTGCCCAGATGATTAGATGTTGTCCTTCCTGAATATACTTCCATTCCCATAAGCTGAGTATTCTCTTCATTCAGTATAAGGATTTTCATTTGTGTACTTGCAAAGTTTTTGTTGCCTTCTTCTGAAGGCATCTTTTTTAGGAAATAAGCACACAGAGGTACCTACACACACCTTCCTAGTTTCTCTCTTTTTATACACTTTCCCCAGGCATAATTTTCATTTAGACTTCTGATTGCCTTTTAAATTTGACAGAATATACCTATAAAATTCGTTAGTAATTGTTTCATTTCCCAGCATGGCATGTGTAGTTAACCTTGAAAGACGGATTGGGCGTGAACTGTAGTGAACCCAACCTTTGCCAGTATCACAAAGGTCATGGATCTGTTCTCTCTGGTCCTGTGTCTTCAAATAGAAGGTTTTGTACATATTGGAATTAGAATGCTTTTACTGCTCATTAATTCATCATTAAAATGATGTTAACTAATCATTCTCTATAAGGCTCTGGTGTACAGAGTTTCTGGCATGAATTGCTGCAGCTTGGCTCCCAGCCACTTACAACTTGCTGAAAATAGCAGCATTCATGTTTTTGGTAGATTTAAATCTTTTGTGAAATTTTATTGTTAAGTAGCAGGCCTTATAAATTGCACTGGGAATATAGTATAGCTTATACTGAGAGTATCTTAATTTTTATGAATGGATACATGTATGGAAATACCTGAATTTCAATTTCAATTTTGCAGCAGGGCTCTCTTAGTATAAGGAATAATGTATAATGAATATTGTGTCCTCACCTCAATTATGTGTCTTGCATCTTGACATCATAAATACTAAGGCAATGTAGGAAATATTGTCACTTAAAATAGGGAAAGAAAATGAATCAGTGTACCTTAGAATTTACACTGATTAGGTGTCCTGTCTATGTAAAAAGCTACAAACTATTACTTTTGCAAAACTGTTCAATGATTCAATGATACAAGTGTGTTATGAAATAACTACAAACAACTGAATTCTTGAATCTTTTTTTAAAAGTATATTCTACTGGGAAACAAACAGGATTGCTGGAGGGGTTTGGGTAGGGGAATGGGGTAACTGGGTGAGGGCATTAAGGAGGACACTTGATATAATGAGGACTGGGTGTTACATGCAACTGATGAATCACTAAACTCTATCTCTGAAATTTAATACACTATATGTTAATTAACTGAATTTAAATAAAAAATTTTAAAAGGTATACTCTATATTCCATATCCATCATTTTCAACCTTCTGTTAACAGATACATGTAGAAGCATTTATTTCCCCACATGCTGTTAATCAGATGTTAAATAAGAAGGAAATAGGTGGAAAAGATCTGAAAATAAAGTTTCAAGAGGATCTTTTAAACAGACACTGTGAGAAGTTGGAAGAGGGGGTGCAATCTTGCTTTCACAACTTCTTACTTGCTGTCATTCATCTTCACTACTCTAAAACTTTCCCTCACTCTTCTTTTAAATGTTTTTCCCCTGCCTTTACATTTTAGTTATGTGTGCAACTTCATTATTATATCCTAGTTTTCTGATTCTCAATTTTCCGAGCATTAAAATGATGAGTATAAAGGCTCAATAAATGAACAATCAAACAAACAAACAAACAAATAAATAAATAAATACTTTCAGTTTAGGAATGCTGACTTCTATTTTAAATATCATTTTCAAATGTTGATTCAAAAATTCATATTCATATCCATTTCACAAACAGATACTAGCTGTTCTTTTCATTTGCTACAAAAAAATATGCCAAATTAGGAAAGCTCAATTTTGTAAGGTAAGTTGTCCACCTTTTTTCCCCCTTGGCATTAAAATTATTTATGATAATGTTATTTAGATCCACTTGATTCAGATAACTCTCTTTAATAATAATTGAAATTCTTGTTAGAGAAAAGTAAAATAATTCAATCCATACTATAAAATTATAGGCAGTTTACTATGAGCAGAAGTAAATAGGGTACATTGAGTAATGGAAATTCTTTCTTTTGGCTTTTTGGTTAGAAAGGGAGATGGTCAAATGAATGCCAAAATGTGCTAAGTTTTTTTTGCGGGGGGGGGGGCTAAGTATATTTTATTGACAAGGTAGGGCTCTCCAAGCCCCTCCCCTTCTTCAGGGGGTCTGGGATGGAAACTGTGGAGGTCAGGAGATTCTCAGTGTGTTGGAGATGAGTTGGGGCAAGGACTCCCCAGCAGCTGAGGGCTGCTTCCTCTTGCTGGGCCTGGTGGTTCAGGGGGCTCTTACTCCTTGGAGGCCATGTGGACCATAAGGTCCACCATCTGGTTGCTGTAGCCAAACTTACTGTCATACCAGGAAATATGCTTGACAAAGTAGTCACAATGCCAGCCCCAGCATCAAAGGGGGAAGAGTAGATGTCACCATTAAAGTCACAGGAGACAACCTGGTCCTCAGTGTAGCCGAGGATGCCCTTGAGGGGCCCTCAATGCCTGCCTCACCACCTTCTTGACGTCATCGTATTTGGTAGCTTTCTCTAGGCAGCAGGTCAGATCTGTGACTGACACACTGGGGTGGGGGGGGGGGACATGGAAGGCCATGCCAGTGAGCTTCCCATTCAGCTCAGGGATGACCTTGCCTGCAGCCTTGTCAGTGCCAGTACAAGCAAGGATGATGTTCTGGACAGTGCCTTGGCTATCACATCACAGCTTTCCAGAGGGGCCATCCACGGTCTTCTGGGTGGCAGTGATGGCATGGACTGTGGTCATGAGTCCCTCCACGATGCTGAAGTTGTCATGGATGACCCTGGCCAGAGGGGACAAGCAGTTGGTGGTGCCAGAGGCACTGCTGACCATCTTGAGGGAGTTGTCATACTTCTCATGGTTCACACCCATCACAAACACAGGGGCATCAGCAGAAGGGGCAGAGACGATGACCCTTTTGGCCCCTACCCTTCAAGTGAGCCCCAGCCTTCTCCATGGTGGTGAAGACCCCAGGAGACTCCACAACATACTCAGCAGCAGCATCACCCCATTTGATGTTGGTGGGATCTTGCTCCTGGAAGATGGAGATGGGCTTTCCATTGATGACAAACTTCCCGTTCTCAGCCTTGATCATGCTGTAGAATTTGCCATGGTGGAATCGTACTGGAACATGTAGACCATACAGTTGAGGTCAATGAAGGGGTCATTGATGGTGACAATATCCACTTTGCCAAAGTTAAATGCAGCCCTGGTGTGCAGCCACCCAATACAGCCAAATCCCTCTACTCCGACCTTCACCATTGGTGAAGGGGACTTGGCTGGCACTGCACCAGAAGATGCAGCTGTCTGTCGAATAGGGAGGTGCAGAGAGCCATGTACTAAGTTTTTATAAACAGCTTCATACTGTCTTCGCTGCTAAGTAGAACTAGGTTTCTAAGTGTTTTATTCTCCACAGAGACAAGTTTGTGATTAAAAACTACAACCTTAACAATCACAAATCATTTCTATTAAGAACACAATAGAAAAAAACTTATGGATTATAAAGCACTACACATATATAAAGATCTATTGTTTTGTGTTATTATTATCTTTTGTTTTTATAACCAATTTATACATTTACTTAGAATTCAAGTTTTACTATTTTTATGTGATTACTCCAGTTAATGAATAGGCAAACATCCAGCTGATATGTCAAGATCATCCAGTTAATTTATAAATTTAACACAAAGTGACTGGCAGGTAGTGCCATAAAACATCTAATTTCTTTGCAATGAACCATGAGTCACCTATCTGAACCATAATACAGTATATAAGTATGTTCATAAGAATTGTTTATATATTGAACTAATTATTTTTTCATGTTTTTGAGCTCTTATTTACTGAATCAGAAGTTCAAACATTATAAGAAATATAAAATTGGCAGCACCATGTAGGAAATTATGAGAAATCACAGACGAAATAATAATGCAGCAAGCACCCATTTATATAATGAGTCAGAATGTATTTCAAAAAATATATATGTATTAAATAAATATTGGTGTGTAAAATCATAGTATAACACATACATATTAAATAAGTTAAATACATGTAACGTATTAGAACTAGTTTATAATAAATATTAGCCATAGAGAGAGAGAAAAGCAAGAAAATAACTAAATCTTCAGACAGTACTGTAGGGCAGAATGTGTTTCATGTATATATAATGTAAGTCAATGATGGGAGATCCATGGACATAATATGCTTATTAACATTTTTTCTCTGCTTCACAGAAAATTTCTGCTCAATATACTATAAGAAAACAAAAATTATGCAAAATTAGTCTCAAATGTCTTTAACTCTGCCAGCTAAATTAATCTCTGAAGGAAAATATAAATTCATACACCATTGCCAATCTGAGAACGTTGTTTAGGGACTTGAGCAACAAATGCAGTAACATGCTGAACAGATCGACAAGGCAGTCCTTCTCTAACACAGTATCTGCGGCAACAAAAAAAACTTTTGCTGCATTCATTACCCAATATTGAGATTCCTGCTTCTAGAACCAACATAAGAGTTCCTGCTGCCTGTTTCAGGCATGATGATTTCCAATTCTGTTTGAGATAAGAGGGGCATGACATTAGCACTTTTAAAAGGGAAATGGAAAACCAATGACTCAGTTATAAGAACAGCATGCTGCTACAGGTCTGTATGGTTTCAAACCACCACCTCTCCCACTTCACTTACTATCATCACTCCCTCCTTGTCTCATTGGTTTTCTCTCTATCCCCTACACACACCAGTCATACCCCATCCTGTGTCATGGCCCTCAAGGCTGTTGCTTCTTCATGGAACACTCGTTTCCTGGATATGTGTATGTTCCTTCCTTTACCTCCTTCAGATCTTTGATCAAATGTCAATCTCCCAGTGAGAACTTCCCCCCTGCTTAAAACGGCAATCCTTCTCCAATCCTTCCTACGCTCCTTGCCTACTTTCATTTCTCTTACTTGTTTTATTTCTTTTCTATCTCTAACCACTAGGATGAAAGTTCCCTGCAGACAGGGGTTTTTATCTCATCTATTTATTGATGTATCCCCAATCCTAAAACAATACCTGGTACTTATGTGCACACAGGTAAAATATCTTTTGAGTGAATGAATGTAAATCATTAAAATATCTCATTGAAGGAAAGAGGAGAAATTTTTTCTCCCTAAATAACAGCATGATTATAAAACACACCTCCTTTGTAACTACTTAGGTCTAAGTACTAAAACTTGAAGCAAGCAAAGCCAAACTCCTAAGTCATTTCTATCATTGACTCAGCCAGATACGTTTTTCTCTATGCGCTGATCTGGTAATCTCTTCTGTTCCAGTTCCGTTTATCCTGCACATCAACTACTCTGGTTGCCAACTAGAGCTCATCTCTCACTTCCATAGTTTTAAGGGACGTATACGAGGGAAAAGAACACAAGCAGGCAATGCAGTGCGTCACTTTTATAAAATTAAAACACCAGCCTGTGTTTACCCGACTGGCCACATCTCATATCCCTCCTTCTATTCCCACACTCCTTGAACATCCAGAAGCAGAGAAAATGAGGACAATTTTAAGCTTACTACTAATTAAAATGATTTACAAGCCCAATAATTTCCTACAGTAATACTTCAAGGGTTATGTTGACAGATCCATACCAGAGGCAATTAAAGTCACACAGCCTCCTCTTGCCAGAAAACAAAACCTAGCCAAAGAAATTCTTAAACATTTTCTTTTTCATTCTAAGATTATATATTGGCTTTAGTTAACCCACAAAAAATTGATCAAATGTGGGGGGAAAACAGAGTTTACTAGTTTTACAAGCAACTATTCCTACTTGCAAACTAGCAAATTAGAAGATGAGTTGGAGATCATAGCACTGTTCCATGTAACAGACAGGTGTCCACATCACAGGAAAAGTCACTGCTCTTGAAACATCTTGAAAGGCTCAGTAAAAAACAAAAGGTCAATTGACTCTCAGATTAGACACTGAAATGAGAAAAACGTGGACTATATATGAACATATATTACCTCCTTTTTGCAAATAACATCAAAAATTACTACATCAGAAGAAATTAAGACCTATATTTTAAGAGAAAAAATGACATATTTCCATTTCTGAAATGCAATCCATCCAAATTAGAAATAAGTTTAATTATTTTACCTTGTTTTTGTATGTGCCAACTAAAATACAGAATACCCCCAATATTAAAAGTTATAGAACTTAATCTAATTAAGTCCCTGATTTCATAATGCTTTCACAATGCCAAAACAGTGAATCTCAAAATTAATTCTGTGGAAGTAAAAAAGTCAAACTGGCTCGCCATTTTAAACACAGACATCAGTCATTTGAGAGGCAATGTCGAATATCAGTTAAGGATATGGTATTTAGAGCCATCTTCCCTGGGTTTAAATCCTGCTTCTGCGGAGAGCTCTGTGACCTTGGAAGAGTTACTTAACATCTCCATTCCTCAGTATACTCTCTCATATGAGGATAACAATACTCTCTAATTCGTCAAGTTAACTGAGGTTTAAATGAAATAATACAAAGAAGGCTTGTGATGATGTCTGGGAAATATTAACTGTTTAATAAACAAATATCTGTTTTAGCCAAACAAACTGGGGTGGGGGTTGGGGAGAGGGTTAGGGCTCAGGATATCCTGCAAATTGCTACAGACTACATTTTTTTATCTAAAAAGAGAGGGAAACCCTGTCTTTATTAAAAGAAATCAGTACAAAGGTGATCTTGGGCCAGGTGTTAAGGGTTAAAAACCCCCAATTATCCAGGATCATGGAGGCTCTATGCACTGTCCTCCAAACTCCACAGGTCTGTAAGAGTAATGGATTATGCCATTTGAAGGAAAACATTTTTGAAATTATCCCTTAACCATTACTTTATAGATCTTCAATGTAATGGATCACCTTATCCAAAAGTTAGCTCAAATTAATTTCCCATCATCTGTTAAAAATATATGCATTAATTCTATGTGTTATGAGGAAGATTTTCAACTACAATGAACTTGCCTATCTTCTATATGCCTCAGAGTCATGTAGATGTCAGCTCAATTATTACAAAATGACTGACTTGATAGGAAATTTTATTTAAAACATATATGCATAAAGGTTTAGAAGTCAACATTGCCTACATGAAGATTTTCTCTTTAGTTTTATTATGTAAATTTAATTATAGAATATATATGATAACTTAGCACTACTTAATCTGGTAGAGTCCATTTTAGTAGCACTCATATAGCTGTTCAACAAATACCTTCACCTGTATAAATATTTATTTTCTTATAATTGTGTAAAAGTTAACAATGCCGAAGTGGCTCAATTACTTTTAAGAGATGTTAAGTTTTTAAGTAAAGCTCTGTATTTCCAATTTGATATCTCACACTTGGCTTCAGACATAAACTTATTTATAGAGACACAAAGCATACTGTGTATTTATAGGTGTTTCCATATATTTAGTATATATTTAATGAAGGTCAAGAATACAACTGCAAATGAGGTTTATGGGAGTGTTGTAAAGGTTCATTATTGTCATTGTGGGGGAAAGTATAATTTTCTTAAGAGAAATGATGACATATACATAATAAAGTCCCTGTCCGTGTCATGACAGCTCAAGAGCATGCCATAGTTACCACCTATGTCACACCGCAGGTGCACCTGCTATATGGGTGACAGCCGCTGACTTCTCTGATCAACACATAATTATCTCTGAATAAAAATGCACGTCGAAGTTAGCTGGACATAATGGATGGAAGACCCAGGGCAAAATTACCTTTATCATGGCACACAGCACCACCTGGGGGTAGGAGAGGGCTAGGGAGACGTGTTGTCAATGATGCAACCTTGAGAAGCCTGCTGTGATGTGGGTACTTTTGGGGTATTCATGTTTATCTTGCCTGTCTTCTTTTGGATAGAAGAGGTCACTTGGTTAATGGTTAGGTTGCTCCTGGCAGAGAAAGGTCCCACTGACCAGTGCTATTCTCCACTGATCTAACTGTATATCTCTCTCTCAGCATCTGGATAGTTTCCATTTGCAGAGTTCCCTTCCCCCATAAGATAATAAATATCATATCACAAGGATGGCAGTGCTCCTTCATGGAACACTGACTGTTTATTAGAGGCAAAAAAGTTTAAGAGAAATGCTAACAATGTTCATTAATGGCCCGCATCCAGGTTTAATGAGGCATGTCAATATGCGGACTGGGCAACATCAGTGGCATAATAGTGGTGGTAAATGGGAGTAATTGTATCCAATTGTACGGCACAGCTTCCAGGAATGAGCCCGAACTGCCAACTGACAATGACAGAGCAATTATGGGAAGGCAAGCGAGCTGTGTCAAATTAGCACTTGGTGAGAACTCATTTTTCAGAGATGTGCTTGCTCTACACCACCACAAGTGATAGCTACTTTATTGTGAGTGATAGGAAGACCAGCACTTAGACTGATGTTCTGATTTGTCAATAGCTGTATTTGAAAGCTTAGTGTCACAAATATATAGAGATATTCAGGGAGAGAGGCACACTGCTCATGATCCGAAGGATAAGAACGTTGCCGAGAAGGTCATCTGTCAGTGTGAGCTGTCAGAGAGAGATCACACTCTATGAAAAGGGAACATTCAGCCGACTTAAGTAATTACCTTTGACTGAGATTTGAAGATGTCTTCTTTTGTTGGCCTACATTGACTGCATAATTTATAATTTACTGCAATCAGCAAAGGGCCAGGACTTGTAACTAAGAAAATTCTTATTTTATTTCCCATAATTACTTTTCCTCTCTTTTTTTAACTCCTTTAGCACTTCAGAAGTGTAAAGTGGGAAACTGATGAAATTGATTTTTTTTCTTTCTTTCTTAAACAACTCAATCTCAAATACATCAGAAACAATATATTTACTTTTGCCTATTGTTTCACAGGGCCATACCTCTCTACCATCACCCTATAAGACGTATGAAACACCCCTTTATCCTTGATGTATTTTTTTCTTGCTTTGTGGGATTACTAGTTAAAGATGATAAAGGAATAATTCAATTTTGTCTCTCTAATGCAGAAGAATAAGAAAGAAAAAAAAACAGATTTGGAGTACTAAGCACTGAAATTATAATTCACATCCTCAGATACTCATCAGTTTGATTGAGTTGTCATAACTATAAAGAGGTTAAGTATTATAGCAAATATTTCAGAACTATATGGATTAACAGAATTTTCAATTCTTGTCTTTTTCCCCTGGGACATATCACAGGATCAGTGTTTGCAAAATAATTATCTTGCCTTTAATAACCTTTTACAAAAATATATTTTGTGACCCATTATATTCTATAGTGCAGTATTAAAATTTTATTTTTTCCATGTTTTTAGAAAAAGTGATCACTTAATTTTGTAGCTAAAATATAATAGGGAGTCATAACAGTGTAGCTTTTGACTTTTTTTATCCCCTGGGTTAAAAAAAAAGAACCTCTGAGTAAATATTAAACTTCCATTATTTGGCATTATTATGAAATTCTTGCGGCTTTTTTTCCCCCTAATGGTGACCAAATGATTAATGAATTGTAACTAAAAATTACTAAGATTAGCCTACCTTCTCGCAAAAACTGTTGTTTAATTCTAGGTGTACTGATTTACTGAAGAGATATTGACAAATGAATTAATTTAAGTACTTTAGTGGAAACTCCACCTTTTCGGTTTAAAGAAATACTCTTAAGAACACTCCTTTATTAATATGGTGTAAAATTACTGTTGCATAATAAACGTTCATTTCTTCCTATCTGATAGTCTGCATAGGTTCACACTCTGCTTTTTTATTCCCCTAAGACCCAACAAACACTCATATTTGAAGTGACTAATTATGGGTTTTTGAATGTTTGCTGATATATTTAATGTTTCCTCTAACTTTAATAGTTCTGCTAAAAAATATTTTGTTTTCCACAGTTTACTGTCTACTACTTGAGATTATTTTAAATCACAGACTTTGATGTTTCTAAGACAAAGTTTTAAATTATTTTTTTTAATATTTCAGAATTCCTTAGACCATTCAGTTTCCCCATTGCAGAAAGCTGTTTAATTCACAATGCCTTGAGAACAGGCCCGTCATCTATTCTATAGTGACTGTGCCACTTAATAATGGAATAGTGCATCAAAGTGGCACTTAGGTCTCAAATTGTTATGTATGACTGTCAAAGCGGCAAGAAAAAAGAATTAAAAAAGGGGTTGGGGGGGGAGAAAAACCCTTGATTTGTCTTTACTACTGAAATGTGAATTTGTCAGCCAGGTTCTGAAATCACAACAGCATTGCATCCCCAGCGAGATGTTGAAAACTTGACAGGTACATATTTTTTCAACTACAAGCATTCTATAATGAAAACCAAATACACAAATCTTATTTTTTTTATTTTTTATTTATTTATTTTTTGCTCTTGACAGATAGTTGTTGCCAATGGGATTTAATATTCAGGTTTGGGTTGTCAAGAGAAATAACCAATAAGCAATCCAAAGAGTCACGATATAGATATTCAGTCAAAAGCCTGACTTTTGATATACTGAAAGGATTTGAGTGTATAATTAAGTAAGTCCAAACCACTGGCACTTAATCTTCCCCCTAATGGCAAGTAAAGCCCATCATAGCCTCTCTCAGGGGGACAAACTGTAACTTGTTTAGTGGTCACCAAGGCTTTTGATCATCACTGTTCTTTTTATTTCATCATTTAAAGATGAATATGCTTTGGTCTGAGATTTTTCCATTTATCATTGCTTATTCTCAGGAAGAATAAAAGCATAAACCATGATCCAATATTGAATACTGTCACCCAAAGTATTTTTTAAATCTCCTTAAATATCCATATCTCCAGAACTATCTACTTCTGAGTTTGATTCAGAACATAGCCTGTGTATATAATTTCTCTGGGTATATTTTGTGCACACTGTAAGTGCCCTGACAACCCCTATTAACACCTACAATGATGCTCAGAGGGTGGTGATTATTTACCTGCTGGTAACTTCATTATATTACCAAAACCCTTATGAATATGCCTAGACGTTTTATATAGGGAGAGGGCAGGAGACCTGCAGCTGTAGCACTATTTCCTAGAAATTATAAATTGCAACTGGTCGTCACACACTGCTCTATATGGATCAGTCTTACAGAACTGCATTCAACCATTTGCCTGAAGCAAATAATATTTTTGACAGGTGAGTGGAATTTTGTAAGGCTAGATAACACCACACAGACCACATATGAATAATCCTAAAAACTACAATCCCATCATGCTCTTTAATTGAACATTAAATAATCATGACCTCATCAGAATTTTCTCTTAATTTTATTTTATTGTGGTAAGAATATGAAATTTATTCTCTTACCAGGTTTTTTAAAATGTACAACATAGCATTATTACCTACAGGCAAAATGTTAGACAGCATATGTCTAAAACTTATTCATTTTGCATAATTAAATTTTATATCCATTAGTTAGCAACTCCCCTTTATCCATGACCCGCAAACCCAGCTCCTGGCAACCACCATTCTACTTTTTGCTCCCACAGTCTATTTTAGGTATGTCATATAAGTGGAATCATGCAGTATTTGTCTTTCCATGACTGGCTATTCCACTTAGCATAGTGTCTTTCAGGTTCATCCATTTGGTGGCATATTGCAAGATTTCTTTCTTTTTCAGGGATGAATAACACTCCACTGCCATGTATATACCACATTTTTTAATCCATTCGTCCACTGATGGACATTTAAATTGTTTCCATAGCTTGGCTCTTATGAATACTGCTGCAATGAACATGGGAGTGCTAATACCCCTTTGAGATCAATATTTCAATTCCTTTATAAAAATACCCAAAGGTATGGAATCACAGGATCAAATATTTTCATTTTTTTTGAGGAATCTCCTATTTTCCATAGCAATGCACCATTTTGCATTCCCATCAACAGCACATAAGAGTTCCAAATTTTCCAGACACTAGCTAACACTTGTTTTTGTTTGTTTGTTTGTTTGTTTGTTTTGGGGTTTTTTTAGCCATTCTAACAGGTGCAAGGTGATGGTATCTCATTTTGGTTTTGATGTACATTTCTCTGATGATTAGTGGCTGAGCATTTTTTCATATGCCTATTGGCCATTTGTATATCTTCTTTGAAGAAATGTCTATGGAGTTTCTTTCTCAATTTTTTTTTATTAATTGGGTTATTTGTATTTTTTGCTATAGAGTTGTAGGAGTTCTTTATATAGTTTGGATATTAACCCTTATCAGATTTTAAGGATTGTAAATATTTTCTCCCATTCCATAGGTTGCCTTTTCATTGATTGTTTCTCTTGCTGAACAGAAGCTTTTTAGTATGATATAGTCCCACATAGTAGATAGTCAATAAATTGAGCCAATTATTTTATATTGACTTGCTTGACAATTTCATTTCTGCATGTTTGTCTTCCCTTCCTAACCAGCTCCAAGGCTGCTATGGGAAAGGACAGTAGTGGTCATATGCCTTCATCATAAGTGTACATGAAGTTCCTGTTATATGTGAGCTGGCTTTGAAACTTGCTTTGCCAATCAGCAGAGATAAAAACAAATTATAGACTGATTGATTGTTTACTTGACTGATGTAGTTCCACTTGTCTATTTCTGATTTTGTTGCCTGTACCTTTGGTGTCAAACCTAAGAAATCATTTCCAAGACCAATGTCAAAAAGCTTTTCCCCTGTGTTTTCCTCCAGGAATTTTATAGTTGTAAGTCTTACGTTTAAATATTTAATCCATTTTGAGTTGACCTGTGATGGAGTAAGATAAGGGTCCAAATTTATATCTTTTGCATGTGGATATCCAGTTTTCCCAGCACCACTTGTTGAAGAGACCATCCTTGCTTCATGTGTGGTCAACAGATTAATATAGACCTTTTTGAATCAGATCTCAAACCACAAAAAATCAAATCAACATGACAGCCTTAAAAATGAATCTTAGTATAATTCAGCTCTTCAAATTGTTATCACAGAAGTTTCTACATTTTCTTATTCTTTTGGTAAGTAAAAATTGGAATGCTCCTGAAAACTCTTAATTTCAAAACACTGCTATAACTTAAAGAGTCATCTTAGTGTTTATGCCTCCAGGTACACTGACGTACTCATCTTTTTTTTTCTCTTTTCCTTACTGTCCACATGTAATTTATGTAAATTAACTCTTACTAACTCTTACAAAATCTGTTCTAGAATCCTTCTACTTCTGTCACCTGGATCACTGTAATAGCTCTAACTAGTCTCCCTGCATTCACTATGGCCTCTTTTATAATTTTCTCTCCACATGCAGCTGAAGGGATCTTTTTAAAATAAAAATCAGCCATGATCATTTCATGCCCCCATTACACATATGTTAAATACAGTCAAAGGTTCTAACTGACTTGATATTCACAGTAGAAAGATCAAATCACACTAAAATTCTTGATAGTCCCTGCTCCTTTGGGGTCCTTACTATTACATGGTTGGTTTTTTGTCTGATCCATAATTTTACCAAACGAACTTCTCATTTAGTGCTCAGCACAGGTATTCCTTCTAAGAAAAATTTTACTCCCTTCTCCAACAATGTACATAAGCACTTCCTCCCCTTGTACTGTAGCACAGTGCGGTACATGAGCCTATAACACAGCCTCTGTTCTACAAAATTGAATTTTTTTATTTGTGTGCTTCTCCCCCCAACAGAATATGTTAATCCCAAGGACTGGCAATGAGTCCTGTCTTCTGAGACTAGCAGAGTATTTGGCATTATAGACCCTTAACAAAATTGAGTGAATGAATGAATGAATGAATGAATCACTCCCTGAGCAGGAACCATTATATTACATGAAAGTGAGTACAATTATAACATCTAAATTCAAGACCTAGTCATATTACATTGAGAAAGAAACTCTGCTTCTCAGTTCAATCACTTTAAAAAATGGGAAACACCATTGCTCATAAAGTCATCAGGTAATTAAATAAGATATTTACAGAAAATAAAGTGTCTACTGTTTAGCAAGCCTTCAAGAAATGCTTGCTTCATGTTGCTTCCTTCTCCATTTTTCAACAAAATTCATTTAAAACTACATTTCCAGTTAACCTACTAAAGAATGGAACTTCTCATGCAATGATCATTGCGAAGAAAGCAGAGGGCAGGAAAAAATATATTTAGTATTTAGTCTAAACATGACATAGCTGTGATTTTTTTTCTTATCTTATTCATTTTAAATCAAATAAGTCTCATTTGTCCACATGTTTACAATAATCATGGCACTCCAACAATTCTGTATTTTTAAAACTGCCTCAGTATTTAGTAATAAATGCAAGGGAGGGACATTTCACCTGGCCATCTGAAATGTGAATAGCTCAAGGTTATAGGACTCAGTGAGTTAACAGGGTGAGATTTGTGGTTTAGCAGGCAGCTTTCTAACATACTGTCATAAATGGACCGAATGAAATACTACAGGCTGTCTTCTTCTAAGAAAGAATCTTTCAGCCTATAGTTGTAATTTCAAAAAAGTTACAGACTTCTAAATATTCTACACATTGATGTATAAGGGTTTGTGAAGGAAATCATGTGAACAAATCATTCCCGTGAAGAAAATCCACGTATACTTATCTGATAGTTCAAAGAAAATCACCCACACAAAAAGAAATTATTTTCATAAATAAGTGATTTATACCACCTACAGGAATACATTAATATCAAAACTACACTCTTGAAGCCAGTCACTATAAAAAAATTGTATTTGATCTACCAATGCCCAATCTGGAAATTCTGCTTTTCTAAATCTTTACACAACCTGCAGGATTAGCAGCACTATAAAATCTTAATGTATATGTATTTAAGAAAATATTGTACAAAAATACAAACCAGGTTGATGAAAGAGTACTTAATAGCACTGCTTTTCTTAGTTTTTCATGCAGGATTTATAATTACGAATTTATCTAGATTCCTTAGGCACTGTTTCTTAAAACTGGAATGTCCATACAGAATATAAAAACTATATTCACATATTCAGAAATTAGTGGTTTCTTTGTTCCTGTCATATTAGCCATAATGTAGTCCTATGGCAAAGTTTTTCCCACATCTTCCAATATTCACCATTTCCATCTAGCTGAACTAGGCAAAGCCTTTAATAGGCAGTCCCTGTAGATTTTTAACCCTACTAAGACTTCAGCAAAACCTTCTCTGGTACCAAAAAGGTAAATGAAATTAAGAAGCAATAACATATGGCATGTCTTGTTTCTTTCTTTTAATCTTTGATCTGGAAAACACATCTACATTGTCTAGTAACTGTGAAACAAACCAAACCTAGTGTGTCCACCATTTGAAGCCTAAAGTCAGTGCTTCAAAACAAACAATTAATGTTTTCCTTTATTTAATTCTAATGCCAGTCTATTCATGACATTTTAATTGCAACGCTGAGATGACAATGTCAGATGTGCCAATTTGGCATCAGAAGAAGATTAAAACCAAAAGCAGGTGAACATCTATCATTCTAAAACGGTGTTATTTTTACTCAGGTAAGTTTTCCAATGTATTTAAGAGTTGACCTCTATCATGATTTTTTTTCAAGAGCAAAAAGAGAAAATATCACAAAAATAGAAAATAAAGCTAGCCTTCATAAAGTAGAGCATGGACTTTTCAAACAGCAATTCTCTCACTTCCCTATGAACATCAATAGCATTGCAAACCAGACATATAACAAAAAAAGAGAAATACAATGTACCCTGAAAGTAGAAAACAAGGTCAGAGGTGAGGCTTTAGCTAAAAGACTTTCTTTAGACGACAGAGACGACAGCAAATCAAACTTATGCTTTCTTTCTGTTCGAATCCTCATAAAAAAGCGTAATACCTCAGGTTTTTATTTTTAATTTTCCTTCCATGGAGTGCTATATTAACACTTTCCTGCTTTGTTATTTTCAAGTATATTATGCATCAACTGGCACTGAAAAGACTATTAATAAAGAAAAAGAAGGGAAGAAGGAGGAAGAAAGGACAAGAGGGCTAAAGGGAAGGAGACAGGACAGAAGAGGGGAAGGGAGGGAGGGAGGAAGACAGAGGGGGGAAAAGATGGGGGAAGGAGAGGGAGAGAAGAGGGGAGAGAGAGACGAGAGACAGAGAGAGGAAGGGAAAAAACGGGAAAGGAAGGGAAGGGAAGAACAACTGGAGGGAGGGAGAGACATGTTTTCATGTCAATCTGGTACATCTGATGTGGGGTAAGCAACCCTCACAATTAATAGATAAATCTAAAGAAGTTTCATGGCATAAGGCCACTCTAAATGATTTTACTGGGTTCGAGATCAGATATAACTATTTTTATCTTTCATTTACTTTATGATTTCCAAATGTATTATTCTTTTGTCCCTTTTATTAGATAATTCTTATAAAAGTACATCTACCATATTTTTCACTACTAATTTTGTTTGTTTATCCTTAGGAAGTATTCAACTCCTGGTGATTTATTTCTATTTTCCCTAATGTATGTTACTTGTTCCTCTTTGCCTTTTCCCTTTCTCTTCCTAAGTTAAGACATCATCTTATTATAGGAATACATGTGGTAATATTACTGTTTTTTAAGTCCCATCTTAAAGAATGAACCCAAACCAAAGCTGAGTCATTAGGATAATAATCTATTTCAATTACCCGAATTAACCTTATTCAAAGCACACTTCCAAAGGGCAGATTGTTGCTTTACAGAAACAAATGCACTTATTTATAATCAATAGTTGTTTAAATACTTTACAATTATTCAAGACTAATACAGAAAGAATATAAAGCACTTTGACTTTGATCTGGCTGTGTATTAAATAATATATTATTTTATTCATTTATGAGATTATCACTCACACAATTGCATCTGATTTTTGCTTATTTCACTCTATCTTAAAATGTGCTTAGCCAATAACAAAGTGTCTACTGTATAACAGAAATCTTTGTGGGGAGCATTAGATTTATAAGTCTATCTAAGAAACAGTGAAGGGATTGGGACTAAATTCATAGTAGGGGGAGGGGAATAAATGGTTCTATTTGTAAAGAGGAGGGGCACAGAACACTGTACAACAATTCTCCCTGAAACATCTGAAAATTGATCTCATTTTGAGCTGAAGTCCTCACCAGCCTCACCTCAACAAAGTGCCCAAATGACTTTTTAAAAGGGTACAGCTCAAACCGGGGGAGAATGAGGGAAAGGGCAGGTTTGAAACTTACAGTGTTTCTGTAATCAATACTCTGCTCCTGAACAAAAGTGTAAAGAGGCACACAAATGTACTAAGCCACATTTCAAAAATGACATCGTAATTGCTGGCACTGCCCAGCCTACCCTGGCCTCAGCATTGCCAGGTTTTAAATTTATTTCAAACTGTTCTTCCCAAGTCTGCCTAATTTTTTTTTGTCCAAATAGCAGCAACTTGCAGTTAGTGAACAAAGCTTCAGGATTTTTTTTACTTACAGCTAAATTTAACTTTACCCATCCAATAAAAAAGAAATAAGGGAGCCTTTATTATCTCCCTGGATTTCTGGGTATGATACCACATCATAGAGAAGTGGTTATTAGAGACAATGGCCTACCAAGGTGAAGTTTGTAATAAAGCCTATTATGTGGTTTCACCATTGACACTAATGGAATGTAACAGTGATTTAGAATGATTTAATGGTTCCCAGGTTGTGCTCTAATAGTGCTCTTTATATTATGATGTATATCACAAAACCTAATGTGGCTGTTGTGATATATTGACAGTATTCATGCTGTTTCATTTTTTTAGGGGAATTTAAAAAACTGTCAAAGAGGAAAATTAATAGGCTGCAAATGCTTTATTTTCAAGGGTTCTGTTTTTTAAATGTATGTGCATAAATTTCCATTTGGTGCCACTCTTGGGCTAATAAATTCATTTGCATTTTTATTCTGAGATAATAAAGAAGTGTGCATGTGTGTACACTTGTGTGTGTATTTATGCACTGTATAGTATACATAAGTATTTGAAATCCAACTTGGAGAAGACTGCACTGTCATTTTATAATACACTTACAAAATGGTTCTATTAGATTAAAATGCACCTGAAGGAACATTACAGAAGAAATCATAGTTTTGTTACATAAGATAAAATCATCTAGTTTGAATTGTGAAGCAAAAGGCTACGGATTTAGTACTAGCTCACTAAAAAAAAAAAAAAAAAAAAAAAAAAACTACTCAGTAGCTGTCATGTGAGCCCTTAGATTTCTGAGTAAAAGGAGAATAGAATTATTTGAAAGAGAAGCGAGGCATCATTATGCTCTTGTAGCTTGCAAGCCTCACAACAATGCTTGATCTTTTAAGTATCGAGGCATATTGTGAACTTAAATAGAAGGTAGACAATACTGCAAATTTTAAGCCTGTTATTTGTTAAAAGTTGTAAAACTGGAGGGCTACAGATAAAGGGGAAAGAGGGAGGGTTTTCAAGAGCCTCCATATTCTACCTCTCAAACATCTGATCCTATTTTAAAATAAAAATGTTTAAGATTATTTATTTATTTATTTGAGAAAGAGAGTGTGTGTGTATGAGCGGGATGGGGGGCAAGAACAGAGGCAGAGGGAGAGACAGAATCTCAAGCAGACTCCCCGCTTAGTGCGGAGCCTGACTCGGGGCTCCATCTCATGACCCTAAGATCATGACTTGAGCCAAAATCAAGAGTAGGATGTTTAACCGACTGAGCCACCTAGGCACCCCTAAAAGAAATTTTTAAGTAAACTCTACACCCAACATGGGGCTCAAACTCATGATCCTGATCAAGAGTAGCATGCTCTACTGACTGAGCCAACCAGATGCCCCTATTTGATCCTACTTCTTAATAATCTGATTAGTTTGTTCTCCTTCTTTGAAATGTATTATTTCCCCCTTTCCCAGGTAGCAATCATTTCTTAAGAAATCTAAAAGACTGTCTATAAATCCTGCTTATGAAATTAAATTTATGAAATTATCTCTTCCTTTTCAGCCCACAGCAATTTCATGTTTCTGATCCCTTTTATAGTTCATATCTAATTCAGTCATTTGCTGTCACATAAGTATATTTTAAGTAAACACATGATAAGCACTTATCATATACTTTCTAGTTATTTGGCAGATTAATGTGATTCCATACAACTTCACACAACCCTACTGCTATCCAAGCAGACCATGCCTTCTTATGGAAAAGGAGACTACCACACTATATTGGCTGGGTATGAGGTCTTTCAGACATTGCATTACTTCAACAAAAAAATAACAACTTGATCATGACAAGAGCTTTTTTTCTTAGAGGAAATAAACTCCCAAATTCTACAGTTAATTTATTACAAAGGGAAGGAAAAAAAACTACTATTAAAACACATTTAAAAACAAATTTAATTACGAAGGCTCATAACTAGCATTGGAATAAACAGAAAGATTTAATGAAGCAGAGAGTCCAGAAATAAGTTCAAGGACACATTGGAATTTAGTGAATGACAAAGGTGGCAAATGATATCTGTAAAAAATAGGTGTTTTCACTGAGAAATGGTATTTGGACAACTAGCCAACAATTTGGGGAAAAAATGGAAGAAAAATGGTTGCATCAATTTTTACTTCAAAATAAATACCCAGTAATCAAAGATTTCATTGTAAAAATTAAAACCATAAGAGATCTAAAAGAGATCATCAGCTAATTAAAAACATAGTAATTTGTGATGATGAGTATAGAAGGCCATGATAAATATAGACAAAACCCTAAAACCATAAAGAAAAATGACTGATAAATTTGACCACATAAAATGGAAAACTTTTGTATGACCAAAGAAAGTATAAACCAAATCGCAGAGGAAATATTTGCCACAGACAAAAACCTTAGTAAATATGTAAGAATTTTTAGAAATCAATAAAATGTTCAACCCAAGAGAAAGAAAATGATCAGAGGACAGGAGTAATATATAGCACAAAAAAAAAAAAAAAATGGCAAAAATGGTAAAAAAATAAACACAGAATTACGCTGAAAGTGAGATATAACAAAAGAAATGTATCATAGTAATAATGTGATTTTTTTCCCCTCTTAAAGTTTGACAGTTCCCAATGTTGTCAAGAGTGTGAGGAAACATGCATTCTATATCACTGATGATATCAATGAAATTTTTAAGGCAATTTGCAAAATCTACCAATATTATCCAATAAACATGAAAATATGCATATCTTCATTAGCAATCATGCAAATACAAATTAAAATGAGGTTCTGTTATATGCGCCAAAGAATGACTAAAATTAGTAAGACATTTAATACCAACTACTAGTAAGATATAAAACAGCAGAGACTTTCTTATACTGTTAGTGGGGAAATAAATTGGTACAACCAGTTTGGAAAATTGGTATCATCTCCTTAATTGAATATATGCATAATTTATGACCCAGCAATTCAATTAATCATACAACCAAAAAACTTGCATATGTGCACTGTGTTGAGACTGTTACTTGTAATATCCCCAAAATGGAAGCCCAAATATCCATCTCTCATAGTATGGATAAATTATTCGGTAGTATTCACAAAATGAACACTGTACAACAATGAAAATGACTCAATGACTGATACTCAACTACAATGAAGAATTTGTCAAATAGCAGGTTAAGCAAAAGAAGCCAGATACAAAAGTGATTCCATGTATTTAAAGACCAAACAAAATTTAACTTTAAAGTTAGAAGTCAGAATAGTGGAGAGGGAGGAAGAGGAAGGAAACAAAAAAGATGGGAGTAGCAATTGGCAATCGTCCTAAGGATGCTTCTTGATTGCTGCCCGTTTCATATTTCCTGACCTGCCTAGTAGTCACTCACTTGTGATTATTCTGTGAGCTTTATGTTTTGTGCAAATGATCTAAATGTGTTTTATATTTTACAATAAAAAGTTTATAAAACATGAAAGAGCAGGTTAAAGATAAAAGAATAGAGAGATACTAGTTATAATTTTTAATACTAAAAAAAAAACCTGTAGGTTGTCATAATGGCCCTTAATAATAACAGTAGCTTCTAAGCCAGTACTTTAAGAAAAGAAATGTAAACAGATGTAACTGGATAGTAAGTTAATCATCCATTGATTTTTAACTTGTTGATACAACTCTACCATTAAACACAGAATTATAAAATTCACAGATAATTAATTTTTTATACACACAAGTTTTCTCCCTTCTTCTCCTCATTTTAATTAAGAATATGGAAGAAACTCTGATGAACAGAAACAGACTAAACATTTTAATGGCTAATAAGCTTAATGACTTTTCACAACTGTGTACCTTGGTGGGATTATCTTCATATTCTGGGATTTGTTCTGGGTGTTAATCCCTGATGAAAAGTCCAGGCCTGAAGAGAATAAAGATATTCTGTATTCTCACTTAACCAATGCAATGTTTATTAAACTCCTAGTATATTCTGATTACAATAAGAAATAAGAATAAGAAATAAGACAAAGTTTCTGATCCCATGGCCTTAGAGATCAATTTAATAGGAGATGAACCCACATGAAGATCACTTTGTCTACACCATACTACATGGTTGACCTTTGGAGTCTTACCTTTCCTTAAAAGGAAAAACAGGATTTCGATTTGGAAGAGCATCAAGTGGATTTCCTCACATGGAGAAATCATAGCATCATCACTCCTGTCATGGAAAAGATGCAGTCTTGCTGGGAGAGCATGGGTATCTGAGCCAGAAAGAACTTGTTTCAAATACAGTAATGGCTTTCCTGAGTCTCAATAAAGACAGCTTAACAAATGAAAATGATTATCTCACAATTCTGTGTCCATTAATTGGAGTTATACAGACTGACTGGCTAACTCTAGGTGCTTAATAAACTTCAGCTACCTTCTCCCCTTTCAACTGTGTGCTATAGTTATTTGTCTAGGGTCTCACCTCCCATATTGGTCTGTAAGCTTTCTGAAATTAGGGATCACGTCTTATTCTTCTTTATACCCCTTACAGAGCTTGGCATAATGCCATGTGCAGAGCTGAAATTCCATATTTGCTGAAGGAATGAAATTTTTTCAACCACATATTGACTATGAGAAATGAAGATAAGATATGTGCCCTTAATTCTGTTGAAGCTAAAGGAGAACTTACTCAATTAACCCAAACCGAATGATGCTTTACTCACATTCATTCTACGGAAAACTAAATATATATTTAACAATTGTCGTTAGGAACATGAAGTTATTACACGAAGAGTGAAAAGTGACTCACTGAATTTCATAAGGAGATGGTAGGAAAAAAGTTTCAACTCATTCAAGAAGCTTTTAATACAATGTGTAGGTATAAAGACTGATTTTTTTGTTCTGCTTGTAGAATCAAGTTATTCCTTTATAGTTATAATGCTTTTTGCAGATACACATGATCCTAAATTTTGGAATTTTGTATAAAATATACCCTCACCAGAAATAACTTAGCTATTTTATGCCAGGACGTAAAAGGAATAGACAAATTAATGACAAGGTCCTATGAAGCCCTGTGATTCTCTGACCTATTTGGTTTTCCCTTCTAGTTCACCTCTTAGGAAAGCTTTGAAAACTTTAAACAGATAATTAGACAACTACAGAAAGAACTCTAAAGCTGTCCAACCATTCCTCTTATTCTACAGTGGTACATCATAATGAAGAGTATCAATGTTCTAGGTGACAAAGGTCACCTATATATATGATAGGTAATAATCATACCATTATGTGCTAATAGCACACTATATCCCATCCTACTGTATTTGAACTTTCCATGAAAACAATAGCCTGTGGTGAAACAGCTTGTCATTGATACTAATGAAAAATTGCCTGAGACATCCTGATGGGTTTCCTCCTGCATTCATTCTGCCCTTAAGGTCTGGGAATTCACTGAACACAAAAGGAAGATTTTCCTGTCTCTTCTATTTTGGCAAGAACTGTATACAAATTCAGAATGCTTCAACTGGGAAAAGTAAATAACACACATGCAGAACGGTTTTTAAAATACAAGCTACACTGATTAATCATTTTAGAGTGCTGAATGGCTGGAGGACATGTTGTTGGAGGGGGAAAGTCATTTGTTTTTGACACCAGTTATTTCAAACTTATGAGCCAATAGATGTTCCTCTGTGTTTCTCATTTTTGTAAAGCACCTTCCCTGTGGAGAGTGGGTAGAGTCCTACAGAAGAGAAATCGGCAAAATGCCTCCCCATGTAACCTTAATGTCCTCTAAAAATAATAGTGCATTATCATCACTGGAGCCTTCTCTTTCCAAAGACTCTATGTAGTAGGTTTAAAAAAGTAAATGGAGGAATGACTAAGAAATACAAAGATTCTTTGTAAGATAATAAAATACGATTTGAATAATTATTATTCCATTTTGATTCTTCAACTTTGGGTCAATTTCTAGTGCCTCAATTAGCAAAATCAAAATAACAAAAAATGGCAATTTCCTGCATGCTCTCTTAGGTGTTTTTTTTTTTTCATTTGCAGCCTCTAGCAATAATTATATTTTCCAAATGCAAAACACCTCATTTAAAATGGAAGCTTCCCAGAAGTTTGCCAACTCTTACGTCTCGAAGTAGCAGAAACAAGTAAATCTTTTTTTCTGACAACTTCCCCTGTTAAAATTCCTTTTGGCACATGCACCAAACGTGAATCAGCCACCATGCAAATAAATTTCTGTTGATACTTTTTTTCAAACACCTTCTTATTGTAAAATATCTTGCCCATTGGAGTAAAAGAAAAAGAAGGGTTTACAAGTCAGATTACTAGCACACTTCTAATTTATACCTTGCATGGATAGCCTTTAAGCCACAGTTGACTATACATATATATGTTATGTATGTGTGTGTATACACACACACACACACACACACACACACTCACTAGCTGGAAACAATTCATCAAGTAAGTTACCCTCTTTCCTTTCAAATCCACTTATATTACTAAAAGGTTGAGTAAAGACCTCTGGGGAACAAGGGCAATTTTTGACATGGGTCTCAACAGATTAAACTATGCAGGGACAATATAGAATACATTGGAGCAATAACATTATCACATCATAGGCTGATTGAGAGGCATTTCCTTGCATTTCTGTCCTTTTACCATAAGCCAATAGTAGCCACAGGCATTTGACTGGAGAGCCTGGAGGATTGACAGGCCTGGCAGTCATTACACGCTGGATTGAATACTAGATTACTCCAAAGTGGCTGAGGGTCAGGGATCAGTGTGTTCCCTTTTGGCACTAAATGACTTTAATATCCTTACTGTATTAGTCAATTACTTTAAAGCTGCTGCTCTCTGAGCTCTCTCTGCCCCCCTGCAGTTTACTATGGACATTTGAATTGCTCCCATACTTAACCCCCACATCTGCTTTCAGCTGTCAAAAGAACAGTGCTATCAGTGGAGCTATTGACAATATGAAAAGAACTGAGATACTTGCTGGAAGTGTCAAGAGGCTCTTTCTTTTGGCTGCTTAGTTTAAAAAAATAAAAAACTAAATAACTCAGTTATAAAAGTGGTCCTCAGAGAAAAGGAATTCAGCATCTTTTAATCTATTGGCATGTAAAGTGACCAATAGGAAAAAAATGGTGGAGTTAACTTTTTTTTTTTTACCACTTACTTCCATAAACTATGCATCATCTATGTGAGTTTTCATTAATTTTTGTGAACACACACTTTGAATACACCGTGAAAGAGTGTGCACCTGAGTGAGGACCTATATCATAGTCTTTATTTTATTTCATAATGGTTCCAGCGATAGTGGAGAATTATACTGCACTTCTCAATTTATTGGTGCAACACAGTGAAGAATTTTATATCACAGCCACTGAACTTTAAAAGGTCTGGTGTGGCTTGGTGTTAAACCAACATGTCTAGATTAAATATGGACTAAGCTGATTTGAAATTTAAAACTACTTGAAAGTCATGCCTTCTCTGTTTCAGAAAAAGTGATAGGATTCCCACACAAGAGCACATCTGTTGAGTGGGCCCTGACTGTGTGTGTGTGTGTGTGTGTGTGTGTGTGTGTGTGTGTGTGTGTGTGTGTGTGTGTGTGTGTGTCTAGAGTCGGCTTTCATGTGAGTGTCTGTGAGAGCACATGTAAGTCACAGTGCTAGGATGATAATAAAGGACATCACAGGAAATTGCTGAAAGATTCTTAAGAGCGATTTCACACAGAAATTAAAAAATGAGACAGAAACTTACAAAGATTAACACACTGTCATTAGCTTACTTATACCAGAATCTGGGAAAAACCACTCATTTCCTATTTATAGGGCCTCCTTTCAGTAAGAAGATCTAATGATTTGATCAAAAAGTACTCCTTAACTATTTTACTCAATTTTCATTATTGATTTTGACTTTTGTGTATACTAAATTATATACAGATATAAGCAATTCTTCACAACATAAAATTTAAGCAAAAGCTTTATTTTCCTAAAATAATGATCGAATTAACAAACACAATGGGAACTTTTTTCACTTGTATCCAAACATTTGAACCTGTAAGCTATGATTTCAGGGACCATCCACCTCTCTTATTTAGAAAAGATTCTTCTAAAGTATGAAAATATACCATAAAACATAATGTCAGCAGAAACAAGATAGAGCCAACCCATGACAAAAATAATAAAGAAACTGCAAGTTTAGACTGTAACAAAGTCATTAGAAACAACAATTTTTCTCATCAGTGGCATTTTTAAGACAATATAAAGGGGAAATAGGATGAAATTATAAGATTTGGGAACTGAGCTGTATTACCTGCTAAATACAAAGATTTTAACTTAATTGTTGAAAATGATTATCAACCCAATCCTAAAGATTTAAAATATACCTTTAAACTCCCAAATAATATAAAGTTTCCAAATTGTATCATTTCAAACCGTTTCTCCTTAATTAAAAATGTAATTTTTTTCATTAGTCTAGCTTTTATGAGCATAGATCTTATATGTAAACATGGAATAAGCTACATATAGTTCAGTCTTCAAAAGCTGATTATGACTCCCATCACAAGAAAGCAGACAGACCAGAAGACAATAATATGTATTTCTTTTCAGTGGACATCTACTAAAAATATAAAGATTTGCCTTGGGAAATGAATCTCATGATTTTGCTCATTTAAAATTTAGTCAGTAAAGGACCCTTAAAAACTTAATACCTCTTGGCAATCATGGGTCATTAGCACTTTCCATCCATTTATATTTTGTTGTGTTTTGGGAATTGAGTATTCTGGGGAAGAAAGGTAGCCTGACAAGAAAGTGATTGAGTCAGCCCCCTTGATAGTTGGGATGACAGAAGGTGAAGAACTGTAGCTGCAGCTGACAACTTCTTTAATATGAATCACTTATAAATATTTACAATTCATAATTCAACAATAACTATATGGGTAGCACATAAACAGAAGCATGTGATGGTTTGTTTGGAATCCTGATCACTACTGTTTTGAAAGGAGCGTCTTTCTATTAGGAAATGTTTTTAGCCAATTCATTTGGAAAAGACTATTCTCTCGTAGGTCTCATCATTATCTAATAGATAGCCTCCTCTTGCAGTTTACCTATCACATTTTATTTCTGTAAGAAACATAGTTTGCATGACCAAAGATTAACTTCCTCTTCCAGTCTGTCATGATGTTTATTTAGGTGGATACATTTAAATTATATTTCCACTAGAATATATTACAAAGTAAATTTAGTACTTTTTTTTTGCGATACCATATACTAGCTATCTTTTAAAACATAAGAATTACCATCACTGCAAAATCTGTAAAGGAAAATATTGTGAAATGCAAAAATCTACAATAATCTGTTAGTGTTGCATCTAATTTTCATTTTCACAGATTTCATTATTGCTTCCCTGATGTAACCAGGAGGATTTAAATGACCAATGGGGTGGATACTCCTTTCTTTCTGACCTGGTGAGTAATGAGGTAGACAACCTCCTGACTCATTATGCCTTCAATTGTGGAGTGGGAGTGCAGTTAACTTTTATAGCATAGAAAAAAGTACATATCATTTATGACAATGAAAGATAAAACACGTGGAACTATAATCTATGCATTTTAACATCTTTACTCAATAATTACACAGAAAATTCACTAACAAGCAGGATCTTTAAGAGTTTCCTCTCTATTATAGCACAAAACATGAATATTTTATATTCACATGTGTATACATCATTCATACTTCTATAATTTCTGAAACAGAGAATATAGTCACTGGAAGGTACACTGGTTTTAAAAATAGACTCCCTTTAAACAGTGAGAAGAGTTTACTTCAGAAGCAGCATAAATAAGGGTAAGAAAGCTTTTTAAAAATGCGGTCTTTAACAACTATTTCTGAATCCTTCCTGCTTCTCTTATGAAAATGTATGTGTGCACACATGTACATGTTTAGTAATTCTGGTGTAAAGAAATCGACAGTTTATAGGGAAGTATCAGAATCATTTAAAATGTCTATTTCCCTTTGAATTTGTCACATACATAAATAATAATAAGACTACAGAATCTACTTGTCATGTATCATACTTCGGTATGTAAACAATTTACTGACTGGCTTTGCATGAGAGTAGGGCTCATAATTTTCAGTCTGAAAATGACATATACAAATAAAGGAACTAAAGCATGGAAAGTAACATATTTTGGTCTTGTGACTAATGGTAACCTGGTGCTATTGAATTACTGAACTGTGTCTGAGAACTAATGAGAAAATTTTCCCAAGGGAATCTTTATCCAGTGCACTTGGAGAGCACCTCAGGGACCTATTCCGAGTCTGTCACCTTCCCCGTCTCATTGACACTCCACTTCTTTACCACCATTACACTGTGCAACCATTTCACTTCACACCTCACGATTAGAATATTAAAAGGAGAGAATACTATACGACTTGTTCCAGATAGCAGAGTTGTTTTTGACACTTAGAATAGAAATTGTCACCAGAATATCACAAAGACATGAGAGTCTCCAACTGAGTAGAACATTCTAAAGCTTAAAGCTACTTTATTTTACAGCTAATGAAAACTTTCAAGAAATCTCTTAATAGCACATAATTCATTTACTCAGAGTTATTTAAGGGCTGCATAATTTTAACCACAAAGAATAATTGTACCTTTGCAGTTAAAAAAAAATGATTCTGCCATAGATTTTAGCTTGGGTCATTATTATATTGATTTTTTGTTGGTTATTGTTTCATTTGATCTTACGTATACTTGGATAGAAAGTATACTCCTTGACAGAGAGTGGCATTCTTTTATTGGGTGGTAGTTAAGATTAGCACTGTTACCCACAGAGGTCTTACTGTAGTCAACAAGGGCAGTGTTATTACTTCTAGAAATAAGAGTGACATACTTAATGGAATACTCCTACTTTCTGATACAAAGGAATAAAGAAGGGGGAAAGATAAGACCATTTAAGAATAGCTCCCGCTATTACAGTGCTCTCTCTCTCTCTATATATATATATAAAATTTGTTTTAGCAATAAATTATTAATTAGGGAATTCTCTTCTGAAAAATGAGAGCTATTTTTTTTAATCAGAGGCAAAATCCCTTCTACCAAAAAGATAAAATTAGTACTGATATGTTATTTTTGCCTTTCAAAAACCATGATGACTGCCTCTGTGGCTTTACTATATTCCTATAGCAGAGTAAGCATTATTATTTACATTGCTGAGGTCAGGCTATTCAGTTAAGACCATCACACAATCATGCAAAAGACCCTCCCATGCACATTTTAGGTTGGAATTTATTAGTTCTGCCAATGACCTTAGCAGTTATCTGTATTTTGCAAATATAATTTGCATAAAAATAAAATCCCCTTATTAATAATAGTACTGCTACACTTGCTTTTGCCTCAAATTAGCCAATCTGCACTATTTTTAAGGAATGGTCAAATTCATATGCTTACATGGCCAAATGTAGACAAATATTTTAGAGAGAAGATTCTACAGAATGGTACACTTCTTCCATTCTCCTTCCATAACAAAGTCTCTTTTTTTCTATAGCTCAAGTTGTTTCATTATTGGAACTCATTTGGTCTAGAAACAAATATAGTCCTGGTTTGGTCACTCACGTTTACACTGTGAATGTGCATGCTGGAATTTGGGTTTTTTTTAAATTTTCATTCCTGAACTGACCTGATATATTGTTATTCCCATGTCAGAACCTTATTGCAGGACACAAAGGGATTAACGTAAATTCTGAAGTTCCCTGGTTTCCTTCAGGACACACCCTGCTTAGAATCCATTTGTAATGGAGCATTTTGGATAGTGTTATCTATGGAGAACTATCTATCCATTTTTACTGGAGACTGGTTTATTATTATTTATTTGAGAGAGAGTGCATGGCGGGAGGAGAGGAGCAAAGGGAGAGGGAGAGATAGTCTTAAGCAGACTCCTCCATAATGAGCGTGGAGCCCAACGTGGGGCTCGATCTCACAACCCTGAGATCACAACCTGAGCTGAAACCAAGAGACGGACAATTAACTGACTGCAACCCAGGTGCCCCTGGAGAACTATCATTTTGGAGGAAGGGTTAAGAAAAAAATTCATGTAAGTTTATCAGCCCAATATGTAAATCCAGGGAAAAGGAAAAGGATGAACTGGATTCAGCATCCTGGTATCATTTACGCTTTCAGTGTCCACTGAGCATTTGCTTTTGCTACCTCTGATCCACTTTACAATGTAAGAGGTGGATAAGAGGTGATCTTATCCCTCTGTCTCATGGATCTTTCTTTCCATTGCAAAAAGACATATAAGAGCTAATTTTGCCTCTTTTCCTCTGCTACAATTCTAAAAACATTATTCTTTTGATATATAATGTAGGTCTGTCACCATGTCTGTTAATTTAATGTGATAGAATCAAAAGAAAAGGACCAGAAAGCTCTAATTTCAGGTTTAATATCTGTATTTAAGTACTCAAGTATTAAAGTGATATTTGCCTGGCAAGTTGACTTTAGAATGCTTTTCCACATAGTATCTTGAGCTTAAGTAGATGAAACCTTGTGACTCTTGAGTGGTAATGATTCAAAATTAATTCACATGAGGGAGTTAAACACACACTTATAATAAACCTACATGAGCCGTCCATTACAAGGGTTTCCTTCATTTTCTATGCCAGAGTCACAAACTAACTTCAAACTTTGTCCCAGAGATGAAATCAAAAGTTCACCTCACATACATGAAAAGGACATCTCTACAGATTTAAACCAAGACTCGATTATTCAGGAGCAGCTTATTTGGCTCGTGGCTAAGTCAAAGTTTGCTACTTCTGGGCATGTTTGACTATAGGGAACTCGCCCTCATTTTCATCCCTTAGCCTGTTCTGAAGTATGTGAAAAACACACAACTTCATTTTTACTCATGTGGTTTTGAATCGGCTCTTATTTGACTCATCTTCTTTAGAAGTGGAAAAAAAAAAATAAGAAAGCTTTTACATGTGCAGGGATTTGGGGATTTAGTCTCTTTCTTCTCTTTTCCATTTCTTCTTCCCCTTGACAGAATTTCTGGTCTTCAGGCATTTGTAAGGTCTCTGCTTTATTCTTTCAAACCAATCCCTGATATATGGGTGGGTAGATGGGGGATACTGGAAGCAGGAAATGGATTCCTATCCATAGGACAACTCAGAACTTTGGGGACTGCAGGTCACCACCCCAGGCAGAACACTTCAGCTGAAAGTGTCTCAACACAGCTTAGGCCAATAGGATGGAAGCATTTCAGGGAACAAATCATTTTGGATCCAGTCACTGAGGTGCAAAACTCTATCCTGGCACACTGCTCTACACTGCATACACTCTTAAAACCTACTTTTTTTCCTTTTTAACTTGTTACCTCCAGTACAGTTGCTATGTAAGTTTTTAATTTCAGTACTACCCTAACCATGCAAATGAGACCTTTTTGGGAAAACAACAAAGAGATGTACTCATCTCACCAAAGATCCAGATAACGTCAGAGGAACCACAATCTTAAAAGGGAACAGAGAGTCTTGCTAGTGAAATTAGGAATGACTGCAAAATGATTTCTTCAAAGGATAAAATGTATGTGCCAGTAGAAAAGGTGTGTGAAAACTTTGAAACCACTTTTGACTCATGATTGAATTCATGCAAAAAGAGCCAAACTGAACTTCATTTATCAGTTTGATTCACAGTAAGATAATATTATAAAATACAGGGTCATGTTTTCCATTGCTAAAGTTTTCTACATTAGTACATTTGGTATTTTATTTTTAGTGTCTAAGAACTGAGCTGACACTTTGAATCAGAGTCAATTTATTTCAGCAAATATTATAAATTGATACCTGGTTTATATTTCTGTTGTTTTGATAATCCATGGCTGAACTGATTTCCCCCACACTATACTCCTATAACTTTAAAGTGTCATTTGAGAACAGAGAGATTTTATTTTCTCATGATCTTATGCAGTTGAAGAAAAAATTCTTTGAGGTGTTTTTGGAGAGATTTCTTTTTGGCTATGTCTATACAGTGTCCAAATAAACAGTGAAAAGTTGAAAAGTTCAGGCAATTCCCTGTGTTACTGGCTTTGTAGACACCAAATAAGAGTTTAACTCTAAACAATATACTAACATTTTCAATTAAAGTAACTTGTCAATTTAGTCCAATTAGTCGAAACCTTTGTGCACATTGTTAAAGTCTTTAGCTATTCAAAGACTATAGCAAATTTACACATAGTTAGAGCCTCTGAACTTTGCAAATATAAGTTCAGTACTACATAGGCCTCGGTCTAGTGTTTTTCCCTCTTTGATTTTCTTAGTTTTCTCCATAAAATCCAAATACAAAAATGCAAAGTAATTAGAATTTTTTTCTCTACTAGTTTCCCATTGAAGTCTAGATTTAGGGGCTCTTTCCTCTATGCAAATCACCAAATATCTAAGAGCTAACTACTGAGAAATGTAGATAAATGAAAATCTCTGCTTTCAAGGAGCTTTGCGTTAGTGGGGGGAGACTGCCTCCAACTGACTTAATAACAAATACCATTTTCAAGGAAATTAATTCAGAGGTGCAAGCAACATTTTGAGAAAAGTACAAAGACAATGAGCAAAGAGTTTTTGGAAGAATAAGCACTAGGGCCCAGATTTAAGGGATGAGATTAAAATTCAGGGCAAGGGTATTTAGAATAAAGGAATAAGTAAAATATTAACTTATATGAGCAAATGAGTCTCTGTTCTAGTGTAGACTGTGTAAAGACATAGTGGATATTTCAGAACCTCAAAGGGAACAATGCATAAAATGATTATATCTGAAATTATTTATGACAGACTCTGAAACAAGATATTTTATAATCTTTTTTAACAAAAATTCCATGTTTAAAGCTTTTAGTGTGTGACTAGTCAATTTAATTTCACTCTTAAGTATAGCAAAGTATTTACATGCTTAAATCACTCACTGGGAAGTCAAATTTATCTGACTCACATAACAGTGAAAAAGATTTTAAGAAATTTCTAAAAATGTTAAAGAAAATTTTCAAAATTTTTAAAGAATTTTTTTTAAAAAAGTAGGAAATTTCTAGCTACAGAAAAGTATATGTGTTAAAACTTAGGAATTTTATATCTAAAGAGAAGGGAGAAAAATATTATCCCACCAAAAATACGTATAGATGCATTACCCATTATTCTTTTTGACAGTAAGGATAAGAAAATGGATTTTCCATGACTAAGAACTTCAGGGAGGAATCATTAAGGGTTCTCAGTTACGATACCCAAAGTGTTTTCCAATTCTGTGGCTCTGCTGGTGTTCTGGGACCATTTTGCTGGACACACTGAAACCACACTTCAGCAAAGCAAAGGCACAGTGCTTCCTGGATTCAGTCTACCTTCTGGGATTCAAAGAGGAGAATGAAGGCAACTAATTTAAATTTTGGAACATTAACTAGTTGTGAAGTCTTTGTTGATATGATTCTGGGCACGTAGTCATAGATGGAAATGAAACAGAATCCCTCTCAAAAAGTCCATCAAAGCATTTCTTTCATCTGTGTGTGTTGCTTGTTGAGAAGAAGTTTCCAACCACAAAGATCATACTACTTACACTCTCTGCCAAACTATTTTGAGTAAGTAGCATCCAGCTCATGGGACTCAATGCTAAATTAACACTGAAGTTTCTCAAATTCATCCTAATTGTTCTTAGGTTTCAAGTTGGCATTCTTTGGAACCCTTGATGAATCAGAGGGCTCCAGTGATGGGGTTCCAAAATACATTATAGAAATATCACATTCTGCCAAGAGAGAGGATGCAAGCTTTCTATCTGATTTGGTGACCCAGTTGTATGGTAAGACTGGAAGATAGTGCTATACCAGGGATTCCAGGTTGAAAATACCCTCTGGAGAATACTAGAAGTTTGTATGTGCTGGCTATCACTTTTCCAATTTTATTTTTATTTTACAGATGTAATTTTTTGGTAAAGACTTAATTGAGAGCTTGGGTATTCACATATAACAAATTTAAATTTGACTTTTTGAAATCCATTTTCTTAAAGGAAATTTGACCAGATGCCATAAGGAACTTCCCACTTGCCCCTTTGTACATGCTCCAATCTCCAACCATGGTTCTTCCCTCCTTATTCTCTTCTTTGCTTTATTCACATTTTTTTCTATACTGACTCATATCAACATTGTCATATTCTTAAACATAGAAGTTAAAACAACTAAGTGTTTTGCTGTCCCAATCTAGGTAATGATTGCATAAGGTCATTTCATTCCTTTTCAAATGGGCCCTTCTAACTCATTTCCTATTAAGAGACTCTTCAAATGTTTTGGTGACTTCCCCCGGAAATGAATTGTAAAACTATCATGTACCACCTTGGAAATGTTTTTTCATCTGAAACTTTTCATAATTTTCATAAGCTTAAGCAGTTGTAAATATTACAATTTCTAGTATATTCTAAATAGCACAGTTTAAGTACAGTTTAAATAAATTTAAATTTAGAATAAATAATTGATGTTAAAAGTACATTGAGAAGCATATTAGGAATGGTGGAAAAAGGACTTCTGAAAAATCTACTCCTCCACAGAAGCAGTGAGAACATTGGCAAAAATAATCAAAGTCAACTTTCCCAGAACTTAAATTTAACCAAAGGCTTGCAACAATCCAAGGAGCATCAATCAAGAAAAATGGCTAAATCTCAGTAAGAACATGAGCTTTGTGTCATTTTAGCTTTCCTTATTCCCATCCTCCTTTCCCCAGGTCCACAGCACTCTTGAAAACCAGCAGCCTCACAGCTAAGGCGGCTGTAAAAATGAGCAACCTAGTAGCCACTGGAAGAAATAGACGGGTTTGGAGATCCTAAAAAATCCCACAATCAGAAAAATATCACAGTTTCTAAGGTTCTCTAAAAAAGCTCCATTCTCCAGGTTTGCCTTTATGTGATCTGACTTAGAGCTTGCTCTGTGTGAACAGCCATATTCCTAAAGCATTTGTTGAAAGTGATTAGTGGCAATTATTTAACATTAAAGCAGCCTGAGGTGGAATACTAGTCAGTGCTAATGAGAGGCTGAATAAAAATCTTAAAAGGAAGGGATGCCTGGCTGGCTCAGTTAGGAGAGCATGTGACTCGATCTCAGGGTCTTGAGTTTCAGCCCTATGTGAAGTGTATAGATTATTCAAATAAATAAACTTTAAAAAAAATCTTTTTTTTTTGTTTAATTTATTTGACAGAGAGAGACACACAGTGAGAGAGGGAACACAACCAGGGGGAGTGGGAGAGGGAGAAGCAGGCTTCCCGCAGAGCAGGGAGCCCAATGCAGGGCTTGATCCCAGGACCCCGAGATCATGACCTGAGCCGAAGGCAGACACTTAACGACTAAGCCACCCAGGCATCCCAACTTAAAAAAAATCTTAAAGGAAAATCTGGAGAAAGATATTTCCAACTGTAAAGATATATTCCTGAGAATCTAGAATCCAAGCACAGGTGCAGAGCTCCACACATCTCAAGAAAAAACTGAGAATGTCCTAATCATTCATCTCTAGATGACCTTGAGGCTCTTCACAAGTAGGAACAGAAGGCTAAGGCGGAGTAGACTGCCTGCTGGAGCACTTAAGTACACCTTCAAACCCAGGGATCCACTTGGCAAAAGCTTGGAGATTAATTAAAGACATATAGGGTAATCTCTGTCCCATCATTAACCGACCACTCAGCTCACTAGCAGAGATTTCAGTGCCGGCACACAACAAAATACAGACTTCACAAACTTACTCCAGTGAAATCACTGAACAACAACAACAAACAAGGGTGCCAAGCAAATTCGATGAGTAAAGAACAGTCTTTTTAACAAAGGGTGCTGAGCAAGTGGATATCTACATGAGAAAGAATGAAACTATACCCTTAAATCATAAAATATACAAAAAATAACTCAAAATATATCATAGACCTAAATGTAAGCACTAAAACTCTAAAATTCTTAGAAAAAAACTTAGGAGTGAATCTTTATGACCGTGGGTTTGGCCATTTCTCCATAGATATGACACCAAATGCACAAGTGACAAAAATAACAGATTTCTTAATAATTAAAACTTTTGTGCTTCGTAAGACACCATCAAGAAAATAAAAATACAACCCACAAAATAGGAGAACATATTTGCAAATTGTGTGTCTAATAAAGTACTTGTATGTAGAACACAAAAGAACTCTTACAGGTCAACAATAAAAAGACAAATAACCCAATTAAAAATGGACACAGGATTTAAATAGACATTTTTCCACAGAAGATATACAAATGGCCAATAAGCACATGAAAAGATACTCAGTATCATTAGTCATTAGGAAAATGAAAATCAAAACCATAATGAAATATTTTATACCTACTGGAAAAACTGAAATTAAGAAGAGACATTAATAAATTTTGTTAAAAATATGAAGAAATTGGCATGCTCCTACATTGCTAGTGAGACAACCTCTTTAAAAAACTCTTCAGCAGTTCCTCAAAATATTAAACATATAATTGCTATATAACTCAGCAATTCCAGTCCTAGATATATATCCAAGAGAACTGAAAACAAATGTCCACACAAAAACTGGTACATGAATGTGAACAGTAGCATTATTAATAATAGTGCAAAAAGTGGAAAAATAACAAATCCCCATCAACTGATTAATAAAATGTAGAAATCCATAAAATGGAATATTATTTGGCCATAAATAGGAATGAAGCTCTGATTCACGCTATAACATGAGTGACCCTTGAAAAAATTATGCTAAATGAAAGAAGCCAATCACAAAGACCATAAATGGAAGATTCCATTTATATGAAATGTCCAGAACAGGTAAATATGAAGAGACAGAAAATACATTAGCAGTCCCAAGGGGCAAAAATGGAGAATAATGCTAATAGGTACAGTTTTTTTGTCTGGGTTGATAAAAATGTTCTACATTTAGACAGTGGTTATGGTTGCATAATGTCACTATGCTAAAAACTGAATTCTATACCATGAAAGGAGACTTTTTATGATCTGTAAATCCTGTCTCAATAAAGCGGTTACTTAAAAAGTAAATGAACAGATTTTATTTATAGTCAGAAATTAGACATTCAGTCAACCTCTTTTGTGAGGGAGGGGATGCTATATTATCAATTTAGTGTTTCCTGATTAAAAGTGAGGCTGAATAACTTTGTAAGTGTTTATTAGACATTTGTACTTATTTCAACTGTTTAGTGATTTGATTTCTTTTAATTTTATTTTATTATAATTAATGTACAAAAATTACCTACTTAATATCAGTAGTGATCAAATAAATTGAAAATACTTTCCTAATTTAAGGCTTAATTTTTTGTTTCTAGTATTGATTTACATACAAAACTTCAAAATTCTATATACTAAAATCCATTTATTTTTTTATGATTTGTTATTTCTTTTTTATAAAGACCCTGCTGTTGTGATATCATAAATACTTGCTTATTTTTGTCTTGTTCTTTTCCAGATTTATGTTGTATTTCATTTTTTAAACAATCTGGATTATATTTTAAGGTATGATATATTTTGGGGAATGTAATTATGGTTAAAAAATAATTGCCCTAGCAGTATTTAGAAAATATTTCATCAATTTGCGCTGATTTAAAACATCATTTTTATCACATATACTAGTTTGTTTGTTTGTTTTAAAAGATTATTTACTTATTTGACAGAGAGAGAAAGCACACAAGCGGGGTGAGGGGCAGAGGGAGAGGGAGAAGACATATACTAGTTTTTTATTGATACTTAGGTTTGATGATAAGTTTTCTCTTCATGTACTGGTATTTCCCTATTATTTACTGCACTTTTTACAATGTATTTTAACATTTAAAATCCAAGTACATTAAATAAGCTATTTTTTAAAAAAATTATCTTGGCTATTATCAAAAATTTAATCTTAAGTGTGAACTTTAGATTTATTTGATAAAGTTTCCCAAAACTTTTTATAGGGATTTTGAGTCATGGTACACAGTGTTTAAGTAAGAGGGTCTGTAATTATACAGTCTGAGACAATGTTTAATTGCATCAACTACTTCTCAAAACCTGTTTATTCATCTGCAAATCATAATACTTAAATATCTTAGCCAGTAAGATACTGTAAGTCTCTAAAAAGCATCCATACACCTATACACATATTATTTAACACAATGTCTACCCCAGAGTAAAGCATTTTTAAAAAGCTATATAGTGTTTAGAAATTTTAAATGATTTATAAATTATTTAAATGAATAATTAGTATCTTAGATTTAGTATGTTTCTAATTCAGAAAAACAACTATTGAAGTCAATGAAAATATTTGCTATTATATTAACTAAATTTTTATAGTGATGTATTGGAAACATTGATTTTTATAGCTATTCACATTACTGATCCTGCTTATTAGGTCTAGTATTCTTTATCAATTAATCTGAGTTGTCTAAACAATTGTGATTTCAAGCAATGACAATTTTATCTCTTCCTTTCCAATACTAACAGCTCACTTTTTCCTTCTTTTACTGCATTCTCTAGAACTTCCAGAGCCATCTTGAGTAATAGTGATAATAGACATCCTTATAGTGTTTTGGTTCCTAATTTTAATAAAAAGTATATTCAATGTCTCAAAATCAAGGAAAATACTGGTTATTGTTGAAGTAAATTTGATCATAGTATTTTTTTGTTTTTAATCATTTTTTTAAAAAGAGATGTTACATTTCATCTAAATAATTTTTGAAATCTGACAAAATGATGACATCTTTTTCTAAATTACTGATTCAATGATTTACTAAAGTAAGTTTCTCTATTTTGATCCATCCTTACATTCCTGGAATAAAAATGTTTTAACATAAGCACTGAAACCAGACTCCTTATGTTTCCATACTGGCTCTGAAACTTTTAAATACATTAATTTAGGACTATTAACTTCAGTTTCTCCATCTATAAAATGGGGATAATAAGGTTGCTTTCCTCAGGGAATTGTTTTGAAACTTAAAAGTGTTAATACATATCATGGTGGTTTATTTTTAACATTCTTTTGGGCTTTCTCTGAAATTATTTTATGATGTCTATATCTACATTTAAAAGTGCATGAAGCCTGCTTAAGATTCTCTCTCTTCCTCCCCCTCTGCTCCTCCCCCACCTCTGCTCCCCCCGCCAAAAAAATAAAAAAATAAAAGTGCATTGTACCATATATTTTTGCATACTACACTGGCCAGATTTTGAAGTCATTTCAGGAGATCCTTGTACTCTTTCACATTTTCAAAGTAATTAGGATTAAATTGTATTTAGTGATCTAGTTTTAATTTCAGCCATACATACTGTTTTATGTTCAGCCTTATTTTTTAGTTCTCCTTATAAGTTTTATTCCTTTTATTAGCTGTGTTGGTTTCCTATTGCCACTGTAACAAATTACCACAAGCTTAGTTCCTTAAAGCAATACAATTTTATTATATATGTAAACATGAATTTCATAAATTACATAATCTATTGTTTTATTACATATAATATATAAAGTATTCTATATATTCTATGCATGTATAGAAAATATAATTATATCAGAAGTCAAAAATGTGTCCATAGCGCTGTGCTCTTTTTGCAAGCTCTAGGGAAGATCTATTTCCTTGCTTCCTTGCTTCCCTCTTCAAGACCCTGCTCTTATTCCTTGGCTCATGTTCCCTTTGTCCACCTTCAAAGCCAGGCTCCTCTCTAACCTCCATTTCAGTCCTTACATCTCTCTGACTTGAAGTCTACAGCAACCCTCTTATTGGGTATCTTGTAATTACATGGGGCCCACCTGGATAATTCAGAATAATCTTCCCTTTTAAAGATTTTCAACTTAATCACATCTCCAAAGTCATTTTTACCACATATAACATATTCACAGGTTCCTGGAGTGAAAATGTCACATATTTGGGAGGCCTACCAAATCATATCAGATTAGCTATATTACAGTTTTGTATGTTTTGGTCTTCTTCAAAGAACATTATCTTGGAGTGATTTAATTTTGCTATTTTTTAAATTATTTTTTATTTTATATTTTTCTGCTTTCTTCAACTCTGGTTATTTTCATTTGTCCAACTGTTTAAGTTAATAGTTATTTGCTTATTCTTATTTTTAAAGCATTTACAACATCGTTGAACTTTTATCTGACTAGACTTTTGGATGCACACCACATATTTTGTTTTGTGATGCTCCCATTATTGTCATTTTTAACAATCATAATTTCAGGCTTGACATTCTCCTTGATTTGAGCATTATTCAGGTGAAAAAAACTTTTAATTGTAAGTGACATTTTAAATTTAAATTAGTTATTAATTTCTGGATTTACTGCATGTGTTAAGATAACATCCTAAATACTTTATGCATTTTTGAGTCTAATAAGTTTTTCTTGTGGCTTAATAAGTAACCAGTTTATATAAATTCAATGGTTACTTTTTGGAAGGATACAGGATGGGATGTCTAGATATTAATCAGCATGATTAATTTTATTTTACGTCCACTGTAGGGTTATTTCTCTATGGTTAATCTGTAGGCTTTTAAAAGTCCATTATACTGCCATGGAATGGAAAACATGGTCATACTACAGGAACACTGAGATGCTATTCTCAGAATAGTTTCTAAAATTTTAGATTAAAAATTACAACAAATATAAAGGTAGAAAAAAATAAAAGTATAATTATTTGTGGACAGTAATAATTCATTGCTTACATGTGTACCTAGCTGACTTTTTGCGCATGTGCCTACCAAAGCACATTTAGAGAAAAGCAAGGCTTGAGTTTAGAAAAGTAAACAGATATTCTTCTTAAAAATACACCTATTTAATCTGTCTTGCTCTCTATCTCCTGATCTTTTGAAAAAGCTTTTGACTTTGCCTATCTGTAGTGGCATTTAGAAACACCAAAGAGACAAACAGTGACACTTACAGAATTAAGTATTATAAAAGTATGAGGAACTTACTTTTCAATAGATAAACTGCTGTCCCAGCAAAAGCCCAATGTTGGTTTTAGCTAGTTTTTCTTTAATCTTCAGGATTGCAGCAGAAAGCTGATACTGAAACCATGTCTGCAAGTTCTAAACTAAATGAGTTTGATGGTGTCAGCTTAACTGGAGCCAAAATAAGCCTACAGTATATGTTTATAGTGTCTGTTTTATACATGTCTGGAGCAAAGGAACTATTGAAGTTGAAATACTTCTCACCCCTGGAGAGGGTAGTCCTTCAATGTCATGACAAAGGTCACTGACAGGGCAACATGGAGAAGACAGCTTCTGGATATCAGAATACAGTTTCTACAACCTGTCAATTCCTCACTTTTACAAAAAACAAACTGTAAAAGTATTTTCATAAGAAAAAGAACACACACACATATTTGTGCACATTTACATGTTCAAGTTTAAAATATTTATCTTTGATGTGTGTATAGAAAAGTGTAAATTGTAAATTGTACAAATATAAATGTGTAAATTTTATATTTGTTAAATTGTAAATTGTAAATTGAACTACTGTGGTATTTGGAAGCAATTTTACTCTGAATTGTATGAAATGTTACCAGAAATAAGAAAGCTTCACTTATATATCAATGTAAAAAAAATCATGGCTTTGCCCAGGTTAATAGTGAGTGTTACTATTAGGTGCTGAATTAGGTTGCTGAATCAAGTATGAGGAATATAACCCCTATTTCAAAGGAACAGAACATTTTCAAATCCTTTGGCATACATAAAAGATATTTATTTTTATATAAAGTGGTCATCACCTTAATTTCAAATTTCATTTCTCACAGCATCCCCCACTTTTTTGAGCAGAATGATTTTCAAATGTTGATTTTCTTCAGTTATAAAGACAAATTATTCAAAGGGTATTCTATCCTAATTATTACAAATTTCATTTTAATGTTCAAGATGCTGGTATGTGGAAATTAGTATGTGATCTAATGGACCACCCTCAGTATTGATCAACTCATCTATGTGATGTCTTGTTGCGTTGCTATACTGACCTCTGCAGGCTTCTGAAGTTGGGAACAACTTTGTGCATAGGGCTGTCAGCCACTGTGGACTAAATTTAAGTTTATTGTCACTAAGGACTTGTACACTTCAAATTACTGATAAACTAAGATTTGTTTTTATTCTATCTTTGATAAAGAACTTTGTGTATATACATATATATATATATATATGTTTTGAAGAATGATTTCAAAAGTAGTATTGGTCATTTAGTACTAAATAAATTTCTTGCCTGTTTAAGCTGAAAAATCTCCCTTTCAAATGAACATTTAAAAATCATTTTTATCTTTAACATAGGAAAAGATTATTGGTGAGTTAGCAGCTGCAATGATTTTAGTTGAAAATTGTTCCTTTGCAAATAAAATATGTTGACTCTGATTTTCTCCTGAGTGCAGTTTGGTTCTATTTTTCCATCTGTTACTACTTATTAAACACTTTTCACTTGCAAGTTAGGGAACCACTTACAAACTTATTGAAGCTCAAAGAAGACTGTCTATGAATTCAGATATAAATAATACAAATAGTAAATAAATATTCTGAAGTATCTATGCTGAATTCAACTTTATCAAGTAGAACTGTACATTCCTATAAGGAACCAGTCTGTTCTTTCTAGCTTAAGTCTTTTTACCCCTCTGTAATTTGTTTCCAACATTTGTTCGTGCCCAACTATAACTTTCCAATTAGTCTCTGACACTTCTTTTATACATATATATATCATTTGTAACTCATGTTCTACTCTGGTTGATTTGCAGAGCAGTGCCCCAAACTTTATTTATGTTAGCAACAAAAGCATGTTGAACTGCAGCTCTGTGTATGTGTATTTGTGGTTTAACAAATGACAAAATACAGGATACTTAAAAATTTGGTCCTGGAAATGTATTTTTGTCTGGTTTATGTTTTCCTTTGCTTTCTTTGTACTTACTGATTTTAGTAACTATTTCATCCATTTCCTACAGCTACCCAAACTATTTTCTTAAATAGATATAAGAGATACTCAAGCAGCTTCTAGCACTCCATAAAGTAGTGAAATCATTTATGAAATGAACTTTCACTAATGCATCTTTGAAAATCGAACTGTCCTATGTTCTGCCACCTTCTCTCCATTTATAAAACTACAGATACTGACTCCAGTAGCTCATCTCATCCCAGCTTTAGATGACTGAATCCTGTGTCCCAGTATTTAAATAGTCTAAGACTCATTATAAGGCTATCACTTAAAACATACACCGATGTTAACAATATTTGATCAGTTTAGCCAAAATATGCACTTTCATATAAAATATACAGACAAAACCAGGGCAAACAAAGTATACTTAATATATTATCCTTAAAAGTTCTTAGAAGAAAAATTGGGAAAATTTTAATAGTGACTATGTATTGAAAATCTTAAGGAATTACTGTTAACGTTTTATGTGTGTTCCAGTTATATTTCTGATAAGTCCTATGTCAGAGATACAAGTGAACTATTTCCTGATGAAATACACAATGTCTGGAATTTGCTTCAAAATATTCCAGTGGTAATGTATGGATGGGGCAAGGAGTGGTTGGTGAATATACAGATGAAACAACAGTGTCTTTAATAATCTAGGGGTGAATACCTGGAGGTATACTATTCTATTTATACGACTTTTTCCAATAAAAACTTGAAAATAATAATTAATTCATATCTTATCTTCACAATCATTCAACTGAACAATCATCTCAAACCTGGGTCACTGAGGTTCTTCTCTATCCATACTTTTCTAACACAAAAAGTTACCACTGTAGACCTGGTCAGTTTCACTCTCACCAATGACCCTAACTGTCCTTTCTTCTACTTTATGGGTAGCATTTGACTTCCCAAATAAACTACTCTGTTCTATACTATGATATTTCATGCCTACACAACTTTGCATGTATTATTCCATCCCATTCTCCATGTGTCTACTCTTCCTCTTGTTCCTTCGTAAATGGATCATTTCTTCCAAAAATCTCTGATTTAGTTAAAACCTCAAAAAAAAGGCTAGTTATTCAATCCATCTTTTTTCTCACAGCTCTACTCTGCAGTTTTTATTATTACACTTAATCACACAGTGTGATTTTTGTCAGTGGACACATATCCAACCTTAAGTATTTAAAATTTCATTGAATGTAATTTCACTGACTACAAGGCATGAATTTTATTTCTAATTACATTTGACTTCCCTACTCTTGTTTATTCTCCCCTTCCTTATTCTCTCTTGCCTGTTTTTTATTCATGTTTTACTGTTACAATGTATTTTTTCAGGACTGCCTTAAATTATTTTGGGTACATTTTGGAGCAAGTATAAATGAACTAACAATCTTCCTTGCTAATTGTGAAACTCTTCAGGCAGCCAATGCCTCTTGTTGACTTGTCTACACCCAGCAATAAAATAATCTTCAACTGAACTGAGAAAACAAACAAAATTTAAAAGAATGGTTGGTAAATTATTTACCATAGAAGGAGGACAGTGAGAGCTTGCTGGAATTATCCAATTTACAAAGTGCTCTAAAGTAAATACCTAAACTTTATTTTCCATTTTATATTTTTAACATATAGAGTTATTACTTTTTGTTACATAAAACTGGATGTACTTTACTGATTTGGAGCATTGTTATTATCACCATTCATTAAAATCATGTAGTATTCTTTTTGTTGTTGTTGTTTTGCCTTAGAAGAACAAATATTTAATAGTTACAATGTGAGATCAAAGTACATATTACTTCACAGGTTGGTCAGTTTGTTTTAGGCAAATTGTAAGTAATCATGAGGGCAGATTTGTACACATGCTAATTTACAAACATACTTTCAAAGCTAAGTGTAGTTTTTATCTTAAACAATCAAGTATTCTTTCATTTATTATAGTTAAATTAATAATCAACATAAAAAAGTAATGGGAAAGTGGAAGATATAATTCTGCTCTTAAGTGTTTTCATGTAATTTCAGTCCGCTTTAAATAATATTCCTGGATTATGAATAATTATAACTATGGGCTATAAAATCTAAGCAACTTTATTAAAATTCATAAATTTTCAGAATAGGAAAATGCCATATGCAAATATTTTTAATATAGTAGACCTTTATGATAGCATTCAGTCTAAAATGCAAAAGAACTATTAGGTCGTATTTAGGGTGTTAAATTGTCAGACATACTTGTATAAATACCAACAGGAATAGACAGAAACTTAGTTGTTTTAGGAAAGAATGAAGATATTACTATAATCCTCCTGTCCATGAAATTTACTTTTATATTAACAGTTTTAACCATGATTGTAAATAGAAGCGAAGGGCTGGCTTTACCACGGGATAAGTTCAGGCACCTTAGGGCTTACACAATGTGTGTGTCCATGAGCTGCCCCTTCCCCCGCCTCACTACTACTGCAAAGGGATTATGCTGTGGCTTTCAGATCAGCAGTCAACAAGGGAATCAGTAACTCCAGTATAAGAGATCATTTGGCAAGTTTAAGTTATGCTCTCAAAACCTGCTTCCAACTTTTTCTATAACATTATCTTGGAGGGGGATATGGGTGAGACAAAAGAGCCTCCCTTGAATGCTATGCTTCCCTCCTAAACTGGTTAGGAGTGGGGGCTAATAACAATAATAAAGAAAAATCATAACATTTACTCCCAGCTCATTATTGCCATACAATCTGCTAAACTCAAGGTTCATAGTCCCTTGCTCTAAATAATTTGTGTGATTTCAGATTTGTCTCTTGACTTATTTATAATAAGTATTATTTAGATTAAAAACCTGGAGCTGGACATATAATAAAGAAAAAAATAATTCACTTGTTTTAACTTGCTAGGACAAATAACAGGTTCAGACAGGATAATATTCTTCAACCACACTGAATCCAAAATATAAACCAAGACACTGAGAGAGTATTCTTTAAGAATTTCTTTTAAATTTTTATATCAGAGACAAGGTACGATTTTATAATCACAGCTTCAGATGTGCAAAATTATATTATTCTTTATTTCTCTATAACTTAACTTAGCTCATGACCCTCCATTTTTATATAATCCTGTCCTTTATAGGTACACTCAGCCATTTTCAGCTTAAATTTGACAATTTGAGATTATACTGCCTTTTCCCATGTTTCATCCTATCTCTCTATAAGCAATCAAAATTCAGGGAGGTTGGGAGGAGCTAACTAGTGCATCACCATCCTCCAGCTTCCTGTAACTTGTACAATTCCCTTAGAAGCATTCATTTGTGGCACCCAGTCCTACTGCATCGATGACCTCCAGTAACCTGGGTCATGAATTCTCTTTAAGTCTCAATCTGAAACCCCTTCAGGTTCATTGGCCCGTGCTCAGCTACTTCTTGGTCCTTCCTCACCTCATGAGAGGACTAGAATCTTTAACATAACCTCCCATGTATTGTATTGAATCCAAGAGATTTTGTATGGCTACATAAGGCCAATTTAAAAGTAAAAAAGAAATTTTAAGAAGTAAAAGAAACAGGTAAAGTTAATCACAAATATAGTGTATTTAACTCATACATGCAAATACTAATAAAATATCTGCTTTACTTTTGGGAAAAAAATCCCAGATCCAAGAGGAGTTTTATGAAATCCCAAAGAAATTTTTTTAGTATATTTTTATTCCAGCTTTAAAAATGACCTCTACAAGGCTTGATAGATTTAAAAAAAAAAAAAAAATACATGGTTTGGCAATTTATTAGAGTTTCAATCGCCCCTTCTTTTTTTTTTTAATTTTTAAAATTGTAATTTGTTATGTTAGTCACCATACAACACATCATTAGTTTTTGATGTGATGATCCACGATCCATTGTTTTCATATAACACCCAGTGCTCCATGCTGTACGTGCCCTCCTTAATACCCATCACTGGGCTAACCCATCCCCCCTCCCCTCAATCACCCCTTCTATCCATTGCCCACTAAAAAGAGAAGCATTCCTCTAATGTTTTTATCTCGAGGCAGTATGTGCTACTTATTCATAGACACAGTTAAAATCTAAAGAGGTCAGGGGTGCCTGGGTGGCCCAGTTGTTGAGTATCTGCCTCCAGCTCAGGTCATGATCCCACGGTCCTGGGATCGAGCCCCACATCAGGCTCCCTGCTTGGCGGAAGCCAGCTTCTCCCTCTCCCACTCCCACTGCTTGTGTTCCCTCTCTCGCTGTGTCTCTGTCAAATAAATAAATAAAATCTTTAAAAAAAAATAAAATAAAATCTAAAGAAATCACACCCTAAGGTCTTTATAAAAGCTCTATGACTATTAGGGATATAATTCAGAAATAATATTTATAAAAATTATGATAACCTTACTGTATGATGTTTGACTAATTTCTAGTATATCCTACTACCTTAAACATTTTGAGGAGTAAATAAGTAATTTTTATTTTATAATTGTATTTGTTCAGATTCACTTGATAAGTTAAACATTTTACAATTCTATTTATTCTATTTATGCTGAATCTGAATATCAGTCCACTTCTCAGGCTAATGTTAGATAACAAGCTAATGTAGAGCAAGATATCATTCTATTAAAACTAGTTAATGGTATGGAAAGAACACCAATAGAAGCAACTTCTCTATTCCCTTTTATAAGGTGTGGTGGGATTCATCTTCAATCTTCCTCCCAACCAATATGACCACCAATGCCACCATATACATAGTGAACCACCAATGGTAAGGGACCAGGATCTCAGGTATTTATTCTAAATACAATGTACTTCTTTGTCCAATAAGAGATCAGAGCATCATCCTGCTGATTCAATCTTAATGGAAATTTTATCCTACTAACACATGTAACCACTTAATTCTTTACCTTATTTTGACTAGGGTCAGAACAGCTTTACTAAGTGATCAAGTTTCTCTATGCTTTGGTCTAAAATGTGAAGAAAAAGAAAAAGATGGTCAAATGGCACACATCCAGAGCATTTTAAAATGTTGGTAACTGTGTTTTATAAATTGGATAATTTTATAAGTGAAAGGCTCTGTATTATTAAAACTTAGAACATCTTTACCTAGGAAAAAAAAACATTTTCTGTTAAATCCATTAGACCATGTAAGTCAGCACAGTATGTCTAAGGGTTGTGTTTTTTTTTTTTTTTTAAGCTGATTTGAAACAATTCAGCTGTGTCAGATGGAAAGGTCACAAAAGAGTTTCAAATTCTGGGTGACTGTGATTGGTGAATTAAGAGAGAAAACTGTTAGACTGACATTCACAATATGTTTTCACATTTATATTTTTGCTTTTTCATAGTTCCTTTTTTCTGTCTCTTGTGCTTTACGATAAAATGCAGAATAGAAAGAAAAATGACTATGAATCACCAGCCATGTGTTCTACCCACACCATTAACTAGTTGTCAAATTTGTGATAAGCCTATTAACTTCTCTGAGCTTCATTTTTCTTTGTGTTTCATTTAAAACATTAATAATATGCATATTCCTTTCCTTTATTTAATATACTTGACATAGTTGAGATCCTGAATAAAAAGAAAGGACCGGGGTGCCTGGGTGGCTCAGTCATTAAGCGTCTGCCTTCGGCTCAGGTCATGATCCCAGGGTCCTGGGATCGAGCCCCGCATCGGGCTCCCTGCTCAACGGGAAGCCTGCTTCTCCCTCTCCCACTCCCCCTGCTTGTGTTCCTGCTTTCGCTATGTCTCTCTGTCGAATAAATAAGGAAAATCTTTAAAAAAAAAAAAAAAAAAGAAAGGACCATATTGAAGGGGTAGTGTCAGGTTTAGAAAAATGTTCAGATAGTTCCTGGACCTGGTATCTACATCACAGGAGCAGATTAAACAGTAATAATAAACCTGATTTCTTAGCTGACTGAGTTAAGCGATGGAGTCAGCTCAATAGAATGGTTCTTAACTTAAGATAGAACTGTGTGGGCGCCTGGGTGGCTCAGTTGGTTAAGCGACTGCCTTCGGCTCAGGTCATGATCCTGGAGTCCCGGGATCAAGTCCCGCATCGGGCTCCCTGCTCAGCGGGGAGTCTGCTTCTCCCTCTGACCCTCCCCCCTCTCATGCTCTCTCTATCTCATTCTCTCTTTCAAATAAATAAAATCTTAAAAAAAAAAGAACTGTGTATCGCCAGAAACAATGGGATTCAGAAGATAAGTGAACATTTATTTAGACACAGCAATAAGCACTGTATCTTAATAAACACTGTTGCTTCATATAATGGGAGAAATTATAAAAGGCATATTTAAAGTCAAATAGTTTGAATTACATGTTATTTATACGCTGGGCCAATTTTTTCAGCTATAAATCTAGGAAAAAATATGTTATTACCTGTCCAAATTTGTGTTTGATGAAACTCTAATCCATCTTGTCTCTAATTTTATTTTTTTTTTAAGATTTTATTTATTTGACAGAGAGAGACACAGCGAGAGAGGGAACACAAGCAGGGGGAGTGGGAGAGAGAGAAGCAGGCTTCCCGCTGAGCAGGGGATGCGGGGCTTGATCCCAGGACCCTAGGATCATGACCCAAGCCAAGCCGAAAGCAGACGCTTAAGGACTGAGTCATCCAGCCGCCCCCCTTTTTTTTAAGTTGTCTCTAATTTTAAAGGGGAAACTCCACTCCTCCCAACTAGAATAACATCAAAAAGATGCAAATGTCAAAGGATAGGAGGAGAAGCGCAGGGGAAATACTAGTTTGAGCTAAAACAGACTAGTGGAAAACAGTCCATCTTTCTTAGGTGAGAATTATATTGGGTAGAGCTCGAGAAAAAAAGCTCTATATAAGAGCTTATATGGAACTTACTACATGTCAGGCACTGTTCTAAGCATTATTAACTCAATTAGTTCCCATACTCTATAAAAGGGTAGATTATTACTCCACACGAGGCACAGGGGCATATAGAAGGATTAGGTATTGTGCTCTAAAACACATTATTTTTTTAACTGGCTACTCATCCCAAAACTACTACATCTATACTTTCTAATGTTTTCCATTTTCTGTCTCTCAAATCCACATAGTAGCTGCTTACTTACTATTCATAATATGAAATTAATTTTGTAAATCATTGTATTTTAATTTCTCTATATATTACATATATATTCTTAGAATTTCAGAGCATTTTTCTATTGAATGACAAGTCATTGTTCCATCTCAATCGTATGGATTGAAGTCATTTTAATGAACCTCAATCTCTAAGTTCTAAAATGGACATCACATTTATAAGAATTTATGAAAAGAATCAGACTGGTGTAGAATGCTGTAATTAGGTGTATAATAAGAGCATCACAATTTGCAGTGCATCCTACAGAGGAATAGCCGCCTACTATGATTTAACTAGGATTGGGCAAATGTGCAGCCCTCAGCGCCATTTATGAATTAATCAGGTGCACAAGCACCTCTTAGGAGCCTTCACACCGAGTGAGGAAATCTCCTAAGGGACATCATATTAAAACAGCCCTACAAAACTCATTAGTAGAAACTATATCTTCCTATTTTTAATTTAAATATATAATAGAAAAAGAAACAACCTCTTTCAATCTATCACTGGACTTGAATTAGGGTCATAGTAATGCAGAAATTACTAAAGTTTTTTGTTTAGTTTCTGAATAAATGTATATTTTATATCCATGCAATTCCAGAACTAAAAGAACTGATATATATTTGATATAGCTAATAATATATCTAAAACACATATACCTTACAAACTTGCAAACATACATAAATGCTTTATTTCATCCTAAAGGCAATACAAAATGTTTGTGGTTAAAATAATTCCTTTGCAGGCCACCTGGGTGGCTCAGTTAGTTGAGCTTCTGCCTTCGGCTCAGATCATGATCCCAGGGTCCTAGGATCAAGTCCTGCATCGAGCTCCTTGCTCAGCAGGGAGCCTGCTTCTCCCCCTGCTTGTGCTCTCTCTCTCTCTTACAAATAAATAAAATCCTAAAAAAAAAAAATCCCTTTGTTTAATTTAGGCCAATGCTAATGTCATATGACTTAACTATTATCAGCTTTGAAACTGAACCAAAAATTAGGCAAAGTTGTAAAACGTCACTTCTTTTTTTTTTTTTTTTTTTTTTGCCTAGCTATTACAGAAATGCTTTTTAATGCTTTCAGGCAGAGCAGGTAATATAAAATTTCCAATACTGACTTCAACTTGAGACAAGGATACACTTTAGGAGTTATTAGCACTCTGAAACTTGTGTTAAGTATGACATTCATGATGTCTCCGTTATTAAATAGATACTAGTACGTACTGATTTTCTTATAAAACTTAATAATGATAACGACCTTTCCTTTAGGAATTGGGTTTCCACACTGAAAACAGAGGTAGATATATAGAATTTGATGCCAGACACAGTCTATAGCAGTCTGTTGAGTTTTTATAAAGAGAAGTTGAAATGCATTTTTCACCTTGGGCTTTGAACACTGATGTGCCATCATGGTCATCAAATGTATATATTTCAGTTCATAGTGAATATAATTAGTGTTACACTCAATTTATTACCTGATTCATTGTCCGTATGCCCCACTGCATCATTCCACTGCAGTGATTTGCACACCAGAGAATCCTATTAAGGGAAGAGCAGCTGATAGTACACACTTTTTTTTCTCATGTCACTTTGTTCTATTTAAAAAGCAGTATTCAGCCAAATTTTTATGACCACACAGAGGCTAGTAAGTTATAGATATAGTGCCACAATCCTTAACCTTATTCACAATCCAAGATTAAGGCTTATTCAAATATGGTGTAACTCATGGTTCAATGGTCCTATTAGTATTGTTTTGTTTTTCTCCAACTTCAGAAATTCTAATAATCAAAAGTTCATCATACCATTAAATATCTCACTTAATATTAAATCTGTGAAATAGCTATTAGCGGCCACCATATATTTCTTGACACTGAGACTGTTGTATGATACAGTAAGTTGTATGAGGCCCAAAGAAGAGAAATATATTATAAAATAATCTTAACTGTACATATCAAGAATTAGAAATATTTAACAATCTCTTTGCATTCAAAAACACTTTCTCAGTACTATAAAATTTAGGTTCTTCTCTAAGCCTTAATACTGGCCTGTGCTATAACTAATATTTTACTTTATCTCCAATCACTTACACAAGTTGATTTTTATGTAATTACTTAGCAATCAAAAACAGACATCAATTGTTAAAGTCTTTAAAAAGGGCATGATAATTGAGCTCAACTAGATCTGAGCCCAACTCAAATCTTGGCTCTTTATCTGCTTCCTATATTAACTCCTGCAATCTTTGGAAGCCTCTGTTCCCTTAACTAGAATATTGGAGTCTTATTATTGTGATTGTGCAGACATTTTGTACAGCATGAAGTGCTGTGTAGATATAAGCTATAATCTGAATATCCATCCCTTTCCTAAATGCTAGCATCATCCTCTATCACTGGTAAAATTCACATTTAATATATTTTTAACACTGTGTTGACTTAGTCTTAATTAGTTTGCATATGGAAAGCCTTATTCAAGTGACAAGCAAATAAGGAAGTTAAAAATTATTTTTCCTTTCATATGGGCCATTAACGATAGACTGGGAGAGAGAGGCATTTAGCTGAGGTAATATGTCAGAAGACATGTCTCTAAAGTAAGACACTGGGATCACCTGGCAATTAAAGAGTAAAATATGTCCTCATTTTGCCCAGTAAGGGCTCAAACCATCTGGGGCTATGAGAGAATCATGGGACTCAGTGAGTGTGCTATGGACAAAAAATCCTTGGTTTTTAATGTTTGCTTAAGACCAATAATCTGTATTAACTTGAAAGTAAACCATTTACCAACTTTAAGCCTCAGTTAGTTCATCTATAAAAGGTGGCTATAATAAAAAATCAGGGATTTTTAAACTTTCATCCTTAGAAACTCAGGAGTCTATGGCGTAACTCAGAGGCCTATAAGAAAAGTAACCAAAAGCAGCACAGCCAAAGACCCAGGTCTCTGCCCCATCTCAATAATTTCTATTTGTTTACTATTTTGCACTTCCCCATATGATTTCACTTATAAATAGAAAAAAAAAGGCGGGGGGGAGGGTAATGCTGTTTAAAAAATCAAAACTACTGTTTCTACATGACCTCTGAGTTTTACTCACCGTTTTAAAATGCCACGCATTTAACATTGCAATAAGCATCTCTTATCTGAAGAGTTATAAATACTCTCATCCAGTTATTTATTCACTTAAACATATATATGGAGATTCCTACATCACCTGGTTCTATTTTGACTACTTTTAAATACTAACTCATTTACTCTTCCTAACAACTTTGCAAGACAGATATCCTATAATGATCCCTATTTTGCAAAGGAGTTAAACTAAGAAACAGGTTAAGCTCCCTGTCCAAGGTCACAGGGAGAGTGACTTGTGGAACTGGGACTTGAACCCAAGCCGCTGGCTCTAGAATCCAGGGGTCTAATCCCCACATTTTGTGCCTCTCATATATTTCAGATGCATTACTGATACTTTGGGGATACAAATGTGGCTTGCTAATTAATATTCTTTAACAAGTCTTTAATAATAAAAAAGAGCTTTTTATCTCTTCCCCAAAATGGTAAAATTAGATTTTTCCAAAATAAAATAATGAAACAAGGCCTTTGTAGAACTGTCAACTACAAGAATATAATCATCATTACAGTTTGATGCTCTCATGGTCAGATTAACATACATGAGTAAATATTCACAATGATTTATATGAATCACTTTTAAAGAAGATTTCTACTTTAAGCATGGATCAGAAGCTGCTGCTAATAACCAGAAACTATTCTCAGTAATTAACCCAAAACATACTTTTCATTAGCACAGATAATGAGATTCACTGGTGATAAGTAATGTTTATCAATTCCTATTCCAGTTTTTCAAACAAAAATTCACCATATTCGACTCTTAAGTCATTTTATAGTACATGCTTATGATTTGTAGGTGGGTTTCTTATATACAAATATAACTATAGAAGGAGGTGAATGGATACAAAATGATGAACCATCATCCTGCTAGTAAATAGGTATATGTACTTTGTCTTTGGACAATTCACTAACAGACTGATACAAAAAATGCAAGGTACTCATCAAACTGATGTTTACCAAGTTTTCTGAAAATGTTGAAGATTATATTTTGGGAAATATTGGCATATGACTTAAAAACAGACCTTGAGTTGTAACATTCTCAATTCTTTAGTAAATTAAAATTTTAAAAAATCTAATTCCCTTGTTAAAAAAAAAAACTAGAGATAAACTATAAAAAAGATTATTTTGAGAGGCCCTTTTAAATTGTGGATCTCTTCGGAGATATATCCTTTAGCAGATTTTGAACACTGGCAATTATTATTTTTTATAAAAAAAACTAAAAAGTTTTATTGAAAGACATAAAGCTAAAACACAACAAACTAAAGTTACAGTATCAGAAGACATGCCAATTATTTTTAACAGTAGAGATTTCCTCAATTGTGATATTAAATGCATGTTAGGAGAATATACTCACACAGCTCATCCTGTATCACTTTTTTCCACAAATTGTTATAACTTTTTTCACAAATTGTGACAAAATGTAATCTTAGGATTTTAAGATTCATGAATCAATTATCCTTTTTTTCTTCACAGAAACAATCCATAAAACACGTTAAATTTGGTTAAGTGATGAAAGTACACAAACTTTCACTTAGTTTGAAATCTGGTACAGCAATTCTTGATTATTTAGGATTATCTTCATTAACAGACATAGAGATGTAGAAAGGAAGGCTGAACAACTCCAGTGAGTAAGTTAAGCAAAAGTATTAAAATTATTGGTTATGACTAGATGCTCACTATTGATGATTTAATTATCCATACTATACTGGCTTTGCTATTACTAAGGAATAGCAAGAATTTTTTATAGCATCTATATTGGCGACTATTCACATAATAATGAAAAGACAGATGATCCTAGAAGGGAGCAAGTTAACATACATATGTAATTTTCTTACACTGTTTCATAATTTGGTAAGCTTTATTTAATTATCCTGACATTTCAGAAAACCCTCTACTTCATCTTCACAAAGAATATTTTTAAGTTAACACACAACACATTTAAAAAATCAACTTAATAAGGAGAACACATACTATCAAAGCATTTGACAAAATGTTATATTTTAAAGCCTCTACTAAAAAGATAACCTCTTATCTCTACATCTTTGTTCCAGGATTACTTGTTTCAATTATTTACTTATTCATTAATTCTTTTATTCATTTCTATCTTTTCCCCCAAGAGGTTTCAAGACTCTATACAAAAAAGAGAAATCAAACAAAAATAATGTAGTAGAAATAAAGAAAGAAACCAGAGCTAAAACAGAAAAGCATGCATTACAACATCAAGAATACTATTGCTATAACTAGGCATTTATAAAATCCTCATTAAGTTTCCTAGCAGGCAAGGTAAAAAGTACAAAGCAGCAAGTTACAAATCTCCAGAGAAGAAAACATAGTTACAATTTGCTCCTGAAAAACAAAGCTGTCCTTAGTAGTAAACTTTGAGAGGAATGATTCATGTGAGACAGTGTTTTACAAATTGTAGGTCAGCCCATGAAATAACTTCCCTGGGTCCTGACCAGAATTTTTTACCTTGAAATACAATACAGTCAATTTTTTGTTATTCACAGTAGTTACATTCTAGAGTCCCTGCAAACAAGGAAATTAGCAAATACTGAATCACTGCTCCTAGCGGACACACAGTGTTAGGTACCTATGAGTCTCTGACCACATTTTCATAAACCTATCAATACATAACCTTGTTTTATGTGTGCTTCTTTTTAAACACATCTTATTTAAAACATAGTGCTGATTCATTAACACTGAACTCATGGCCATCAGAACTATAACTCATGCCTGAACTACGTTTATCTAACACATATTTTTCTCACATCACAGTAAGGCACATCAGTCTTTTTGTGTTTAGGAACAGTAGACAGTGCTTCACAACTATGCTGGGGGCCATTTAAAACAGCAAAATAAAAGACGCAGCATAGGGAATATACTCAATGACATTGCAATAGTGTTATACGGTGATAGATGGTAGCTACACATATGGTGAGCATAGCACAATGTACAGAAGTTGAATCACTACGTTATACACCTGAAACTAATGTAATGGTGTGTCAACTATACACAAATGAAATAGATAAATAACAAAACAGCAAAACCACTGACAAATAGTGCAAAAGTGTGAATAATTATTACAGTATGAGAGTTAAAACAAGACAGCAGTACGTCTCACTTTAACCTCAGCTGATATGTGCCTATCTGGTGACTCAAATTTTTCACCATGCTGTGCCTACACATGTCCACAAAGGACTATGAAAGCACTCTGAGTATTGATTTTGGGCTTACAAACAAATTTTAGGGTTTAAGCAAATCTGCAAGTACAGATTCCATTAATAATGAAGATTAATTACATATTAGAAGAGAATGGAGAGGAATAAAGCAGAAAACAAAACTTAGAGTTCATCCCAGGCAGTAAAGATAAATATTATTTCATGAATGATTTTTCAGAGATAACATATTAATACAGATGTATGCATAAAAATCTATATTCACAGATACACCAAATCACAATGAGAAAATCCTTACTATCAAATTTTTTTAATGTTTAGAAATCACTGGAATAGAAGATATACAGGGGTGCAAGAGACAATTCAATAGGAAATTCTGAAATAATTCACTGACCAGGATTTTTTTTTTTTTTTTTGGTTAGAGGGGTGTTACTTGTAAAGACACATTAGAAAACATTTGGAAAATGCCTAGGAGAATTAATGAGCGGCTGTCCTCGGGCAGTGACAGTGGAAAGGAGAACAAGACAGAGACGTGAGACTCTACTATCAAAACAGAAGAGTTCTTGCTTACTGACTGCATGTGGAATGGAGGAAGAGTAAAGAAGGGGTAGAAATAATTTAGAAAAGAAAACCTAAGCTACCTGAGAATTGCAGTTCCACTTTTGAAGAAAGGAAACATAAATAAGAGCCACAGGTTTTTGTTGTTTTTTTTAAAGATAAAGACACTAAGAAAATTAAAGAAACAAAGCAGGCTAAGTAAAGATTAATAGAGCTAAAATGTTTTTCTTTCACTCTCTCTTAAAAGAGCAAATAAAAATTAAATAATAAATAATGTAACTTAAAAATATTCTAAACATTCTAATGGAAAACATTATTATGTAACATGTCTAGCATGCTGCAAAGACCGAGAGATGTGAGTTACCTCTAAAGTGGTGCACCAGCCACGTCAAGGATCACGTCAGGGTGTATGTTTGGAGAGACGAAGAGTATCACAAAAGAAAAAAAACATATATGTCAGGATTTAAAAGAAGAGAATAAAAATAGTATTTCTCTTTTTTAGCTAAGAAGTGAGGTACTATGAAGAATGGTGAGAAACCTATAGAAATTAAGTGGTGATAACATGGAGCAATAAAGATCAGGTCACAGTTATAGTTACATGGAGAATTACCAATGATTCACCCATCTGTCCAAGGTCAAATCACATTGTTGCCTTCCCCAGAACACCCCAAGATGTTTTCCAGGACTTTTAGAAATTATAAACCTTCAATGTAAGAAATTCTATATCAATCTTTGCATTTCTTTTCTTCCTTTCTTTGTTCCTCCTACTTCAGTGTATGTTGGGATGTAAATATCAATCTCATGTAATTTCAATTTGCAAGGCTCTCAAAATTAGAATTTTGGTTTCAATTAAATATACCTAAAACATTTTTTGGTAAAAGAGAGCTATTATTAATTGTGTGTTTAAAGCTAAATTATGCAACTATTATTAATTTAGAGCTACTGAATAGAAAAAGGTGCTGTAGGGATAATATTAATAAGATTTCAAATGTTTTCTCTTGGGATAAAGAATTTTATCAAATAAGGTAAATACATAAAAATTCTAGGCTTTAGTGGGTTTCTCCATGGTTGTGAATTTTAGATCAATTAAAAAGACAACAATTTATTCATTAGCTTATGATAATTTAAGAAAATACAGAAATAAATTTACTTAAACATTTCAAAATCTACATTAGAATTTCCTGACATACTAAATTACAATAACAATTATCCTGTTTTTACCTTTATAATTGTCAATCATCACTAACTTATTAAAAACAGTCTTATTTTCATATCTGTCTAAAGAAAATCTGTTTCCATTCCATGCTAGAAATATATTCAAATTAGATACCTCACTTGTTGAAAACTCAGTAAAGCAAAGATGAATTTAAACAACAAAAAATCGTCCAATACAGAAATAGAGGGGAGTTTTATTTTTCATTTTTTCCTGTGCTCAGTGTTAGCCTTAATCAGTGCCCAACTCCTTCTCCATCATGACCCCAACCTTCTTCCCCCAACTCTTAGTACCTAAGATTGGCTTTGTCTGTTCTTAACATTGAAATAGCACCTTAATATTATTAGACGTATTTATTTAATAAAAACCACATTATTTCTAAATGGCATTCACCCTCTCAGAAGTTTAAATAATATGCCAGAAATTTACCCCAGCACTGACCTTGCTTTCTTCAGTAGAGTACAAGCTTTCAATAAAACACTCTGACAGTCAACAGCAAAAATCTGTTTGTGTCACCTAAATATATAATAACGAGAGTAAGTATCCTTGTGCTACTCTTTATATGAACATATTATTCATATAAGCACACAGACTTTGGGGGTTATCGGTTAGTATAAAAACACATATTCCAAACATTCCTCACATTCAAATCCAGGTAGTTATGGTTCGTTTTGATCTTTGAAAATGTTTTTAAAAGTCTAAATGCATTTGTGGGCTTACTTCATGTATTATATCCAGTTAAACTTTAATACAAACTGACTTTTCCCCCTCTACGTAGCCACTCTCCAACTGCTGTCAGTCAGCAGGAGCTCTGGATACACAGACTCACGTGAACAGTGGCCTCTGGAAGGATGTGATTTCTAGCCCATTCAGTTGCTACAGAAAAGCCCAGATTATATTTCAAACCAAAATAAAAGCTTCTTTGGTGGTGATCCTTTATTCCCTACCTTTACTACTTACTTGCACAAGTAATCAATCAAAAAGGGAAATGGATAATTCAACTTTAGATTTGCAACCAAAGTGTGAATGTTCCAACAAAGAATATGTATGCTTGTATTGTGGAGAAATATGGGAATGGGTGGGTGGGCACTTATGAAATCTCCTTCAAAGAAAGCCTATGAAAGTAAGAGAGGACTTTAACATTTTTCCTTCGAGTGAGTAGATGATCTAAGTTTCTCCTGGGCATATGTTTAGTTCATGAACTTAAGTCTATTTTATTGATGTCAAAGTAGCTTAAAATGATTTTACATTCTTGCCCACTTGCTAAAGGCCTACCAACCTTTCAAGACTCAACACAAACAACATTTTACTTTAAAACTTTCACTGACTCACCAATCAGATTTAGGTATTCTTCTATAATTCTCTATGTTTTCAAAGCAGTGTTTCCTAAACTTCAATATCGAACTCTGTGGTCATGCACGGTATACAGTATGTACTTCTGAAAATACTGAGCACACAAAATAGAAATGTTTTCTAATTATATTAAAATTAAATTTTCCACTCATTGTAAGCTAAGTTCTATCTTATGCCAACCCCCCATGAAATTTACCTTATAACCCAAGCCAAAATGTCTTTTCTTCTCTGAGTTCTTTGTTACACATCTAACTCATTTGCTGTCACTGTTTTATACTATAGTTCTTTAGGCCCTCATATTTTCTACCAACAAGAATGAAAAATTTTGAGAGGTAGGAAGAGCTAGCACAATTTAGGATCTAGTCCATTGCTTGCAATGATGCTATAGTGCACAGAGATTCACCAAAATTTCTTGAGTAAATTCTAGCTATCCTGGCCTGATGCTTGATGGCTTTAAATTTTGTTAATTTAATTATGGTGTCAGACTAAAGTCTTTATTATCTTTGATTACTAGTAACCATCTAAGTACATCAACGACCAAAACATGCTTCAGCTAGGGAGAAAATCTTTCCAATTCACATCTCTAAAAAATCATAATGCCCCTATTGTACTCATTTAATAGGTGCTTCCAATGTGAAGTTTAAGTTATGCCCTCTTCCAGATGTCAAAACTTTAATAAACTAGCCAAAACCTTAAAACAGAATAACAAGGAAATATAGGTTGTGGTTTATTTTGGAGGAATTGCTATTAGCCTCACTACAAGGCTAATCTTCAAACATGACTCTAGAGAAAAGGTCAGCAGCTTGAACTCAAACAGGAATGGTTGTTAATAGATGAATGCAATGATGAGGCTCTCAGGGGTGGGTCAGCTCAGTGACTTTTGACCACCTCAAAAATACAAGCTGTGAAAACACAAGCATTCCTTCATTTTACTTATCATTTGGATCCTAAGCTCCGATTCACTTTTTTCAAAACTTATTTTGGAGCCAACAGCGATTGGTAAGTGAAAGGCTACCTGGGGCTGATTGTCATCAGCAGCAGGGCCCCACATCGAGGAGAATTATTGCTCTTGTTCACAAGAGTATGTTTATAATACATCTGAAATTGCCTGGCAGAGGGTCTTTGAGGAGACTGTGGAGCAAGGGTCGAAAAAGGTAAGAATATGGCTTGAAAAAGATACTTTAGTGATTTAGAAAGTTCTCTGGGGGAATATTTTCCCTCTCTATTCAGTCTTCCCATTCTTTATCAACTCAGTTTTATCTAGTATCTGTGTATGAAGTTTAAAACTTGCTTTGTAGGTTTTTTTTTCCTATCCAAATAACCAAGTGCAATGTCTAGATGGTTATTAACAGATCACATATGTTGCATTTAATAGCCATTTAGTCACCTAAGAACAACTTGACTCAGACACCTGGACTTCATTGTAGTCCCTCACAAGCCACTGATTGACCAAGCCTGAGTAGGGAGATGCAGTGGGCTCAGGCAGACCTGGTTTGCTGTTCCTCAATTACAAACTGTGTGACCTTGGGAAGAACATTTACCTTCTCTGAGCTTGAGTGGTAGTTAGACTAGAAAAGGATGGGAGGAGATGAGTGTGACAAATATTTAAATACAGATGCCACAAATTACATTTCACAACTACTTTTAAAATATTCTCATCAAGTAGCATCTTCACAATAGACAGTTTTTTGATTCTCATGATGTGGACACTTACAAATGATTCTGTAGGAAAATCCTGTGGTTTTACTTAACAAAAATGAAGATTACATATCATTCAACATATCATCACAAAGCTCTTTCTATCTGAAGGGGCCAAAGTCTAGATATAACTTGTAACCCCATGGAATTCTATGCCTGAGAACAAAGGGTAATTTCTGCTCAGCAATCCTCAGTGGGTATGTAAATGAATGCTGCTGAAATATTCAGAAGCTGATACCAATACAAAGTGAAGTGTAATAATCTGAATGTGCCATTGCCTTCCCCTGCTACTAATTACTTGCTTTAGGCTTTTTTCAACAATATTTTGTCTCCTTGCCTTTTCTGTACTGACTGAATGGACACCCAACTATATTGGATCACTATAATTTCTTACCACAACTTTCAAGCATTGCCTTTATTTTACTAACTGGGTTGCTGCCTTGGCTGTGACCAGTTAGCTGAGTTGGTTCAAGTGCAAAATGGTTGGAGTCACAATTTGTATGGGCTATGTAAGTTACTCTTTGTTCCGTGGATAAAAATGAAATAGAGAATTAATTCCAGGGTACATGAGGTATTATCCTCCCAACAGATGTTCAAACTACAACTAACTCCAAAACACCTGATTACCATATTTGAAAAACAGCTTTTCCTTTTTTTATATTTTTTAAAATAGGTTTTTTGAGGTATCATTTATTATACAAAATTTACCTTTTTTAGTGTCTAATTCTATGAATGTTGACAAACACATAGAGTCATGTAACCATCACTAAAACCAAAATAAAAATAGTTTCATCACCCTCCCCAATTTCCCATGCCTATCTATCCCTCACCAAACCCAAAGCTCCTGGCAATTCTGGTATTTTTTTTTTTGTGCCTATAGTTTTGCCTTCTCAGAATGTCAGAGTAGAATCACCACATACTATAAAGTAGCTTTTTGAATCTGGCTTCTTTCACTAAGCATAATGCACTGAGATTCATCCATGCCGTTGTATGTACCAGTAATTCTTTTTTATTTTATATTTCATTGCATAGATGCACCAGAGTTCATCCGATTAAAGGACATTTTGATTTTTACAATTTGGGGCACTTATAAATAAAGCCACCATACACTTTCACTTACAAGAATTTATGTGACAGCAACTCTGGAAAACAGTATGAAGCTTCCTCACGAAGTTAAAAATAGAGCTATCCTACAACTCAGCAATTGCACTACTGGGTATTTACCCCAAAGACACAGATGTAGTGAAAAGAAGGGGCACATGCACCCCAGTGTTCATGGCAGCAATGTCCACAATAGCCAAACTGTGGAAGGAGCCGAGATGCCCTGCAACAGACAAATGGATAAAGAAGATGTGGTCCATATGTACAATGGAATACTACTCCACCATCAGGATGAATACCCAACTTTTACATCAACATGGATGGAATTGGAGAGTATTATGCTAAGTGAAATAAGTCAGTGAGAGGGAGACAATCATCACATGGTTTCATTCATAGGCAGAAAATAAGGAGTAGCACAGAGGACCACAGGGGCAGGGAGGGAAAACTGAATGGGAAAAAAATGAGAGAGGAAGACAAACCATGAGAGACTCCTGACTCCAGGAAACAAACTGAGGGTTGCAGAAAGGAAGGTGGGTGGGGGATGGGGTAACTGGGTGATGGGTATTAAGGAGGGCACGTGATGTGATGAGCACTGGGTGTTATACGCAACGAATGAATCACTGAACACTACATCAAAAACTAATGATGTACTATATGTTGGCTAACTGAATTTAAATTAAAAAAAAAGAGTTTGTATAAATACAAGTTTTTATCTCTTAGGTAAATATCTAGGACTGGAACTGCCAGACTGCATGGTAAATGTAGATTTAACTTCATGAGAAACTGTCAAACTGCTTTCTATAGTGGCTGCATAATTTTGCATTTGCACCAGGTATATATGAGAATTTCAGTTGTTTCACATCCTCAACAGTGTTTTTTAAAGAGACATTCTAACAGGTGGAGAGTGGTATCCCCATGATGGTGTTAATTTGCATTTCATAAATTACGCCCACCATAAATGAACCTGATTGGTCAGCACCCCTGCCTCACCTGTTGTTTAATGTTTTTCACATCACACCTTCATGCCTTCTCATAATTGGAGGTAATGGAAAATATATTAACATTATTAAACCTTCATTAGATAAATAAGTATCCCACCGCAGAACTCAGTAGCACCTCAATATTTGTGTGTATAGCTTTTACCATAAAATTTTGCCATTATTTCCATATTGCCATGTAGTTTTCCTCTGGTTTCTTTTTTCATCTAGGAACATTATGTTTTCCCAAGTAGACTTGAGTCATCAAAAAGACAGTGAATTAATGATCTCTGTATTAAATGCATATTATACTAAGAGCCTTATTCCACAAATGCTTGTAGAGTGAACTGAGAGCTTTTAAGTCACAACTCTGTCCTGCCTTTCTCCAAGCTAAATGTCACCACTTGCTGAAGGTTGAAATTGAACAGAAAAGAAGACAGAAGAGGAAGTGTTAAGGGCATAAAAACATTTGAGAGCCTAAGTGGGAATTGGATAGAACTCTAAAGAAAGTTGAAGAGAAAATGTAAAGTGAATTATTATACAAATAAAGATGCACATGTAAAAGTAAGGAATATTAGAAAAAATAAACGGAATATTGAAAAATATAGAAAAGGAAACGACTCATCATAAATCAGAGTAGGACTGAAGAGTAGAAATTTATGCCAAAAATACACATAAATGTGTCTATTTTATTGATAATATTTAATTCTCTTGGTCTGTAAGCTAAATATTTTTAATTTAAATCAACCCTTTTGATTGAGATGTAGATGATGAATGAGTAATATACTATTTGATATATTTCTGGGAATAATATTTGAACAGATATTTATTTTCCTACTAACAAATCTCCTGAACTTTTATTAAAATTGGAAATATCAGTATAGACTCTGAAATAGCCAAGATCCTTCCATGTAAGTAAGCCTGGGGAGAAAATGGGGAGGACCTAGTGTTGCCCTGTTGACCATCATCCCAGTACTGTGGTTCTCAAGACTACTAAACACGGACAACCCAACCACTACTCTGAACTCTGGGTATATTCAACAACTCACTATTTCCCTTTGAATATTTGATAGAATGTCAAATTTTGTCATGGTCAAAACACAATAATATACAAGCTCTTCATGTCTGCCACTTCCAGTTTCCTCCAACCCAGTAAATGACAACTCCATTCTTCCATTTGCCAAAACCATAAAACCTTAGAATCATTCTTCATTCCTTTTTCTTATAAGCCACTTCAATCCATCAACAAATCCAAATAGCTGCACCTTTTTTTTTTTAAGATTTTATTTATTCACTTAAAGAGACAGAGAGAGAGAGAGAGCAGGGGGAGGGGCAGAGGGAGATGGAGAGAGAGAATCTCAAGCAGACTCCATGCTGCATGGGGTGCCCGATGCAGGGCTCGATATCACAACCCCAAGATCATGACCTGAGCCGAAATCAAGAGCTGGACACTTAACCAACTGAGCCACCCAAGCACCCCAAAAGCTGCACCTTTAAAATGTACTCAGAATCTTACTACTTCTTTTTTTTGAGTATAGGTATGTATAACATTGAGTATAACACAATTTTATTTGAGTTTCACATATATAACATAGTGATTCAACTTCCCTATACCTTATGCTATGCTCACAAGTGTAGCTACCACCTGTTCACCTCTTATTACAATACTTGTTACAACAGTCAAAACTACCATCCTCTCTTTACTGCAAAGACCTCCTACTTGGCTCTCTTGTCCCACCCTTGTTTATCTGGGCTTATCCTAGGCTTCCCTTACCAATCCCTGCCTGGCTCATTCTTTTCTAGACACACTGCCCTCCTTTCTTCCCTTGCAGCACACCAATCAAGCTCCCCACATAGGGCATTGGTATTTTTTCCTCACTCTCTCTGAAATTTCTTCCCCCAGATATATACATGCTCTTGTCTATACTTCTTTTCAATCTCTGCCCAAAGGACACCTTCCTTCTCCAAAAGGTTTTCCTGACCATTCTGCAGAAATAGCACCTTCCTTCTGCTTTTCTTCATCCAAATTACTGTGATTTACTTTTAAGCTCACCTTCCACCACCTAACATTTTATGTATTTGTTTGTCTATTTATCTTATCAACCTCTGGGTCCGACCACTAGAACCTAAGCTCCATGAGGGATTTAGCTTACTTTCTTTTTTTTTTTTTAAAGATTTTATTTATTTATTTGACAGAGAGAGACACACAGCGAGAGAGGGAACACAAGCAGGGGGAGTGGGAGAGGGAGAAGCAGGCTTCCCGCGGAGCAGGGAGCCCGATGCGGGGCTCGATCCCAGGACCCTGGGACCATGACCTGAGCCGAAGGCAGACGCTTAACGACTGAGCCACCCAGGTGTCCCTTAGCTTACTTTCTTCACTTGAATCCCCAGTTCCTAGAAGAATGAGTGGCTCATAGAATGGGGCAATATGTATTTGTTCAACGAATGAATGAACGATTTAGAAGCCTGAAGTAAGGTCACATCAAGTGGGAGAGTAGGCATACGAACCCAGCACTTTGATTCCAGATCAGCGCTCTTAACCACTCTGCTCCACCGATCCTGAGGAAGCTATTGTGATGATTAAAAAACATAATTTAGGTCAATTTTCCATCACTGCATTTGATACACAGTATTACTAAATAAATGACAAACATCTTTTTATCACCAAGATTTTCAACTTCAACACCTTTGTAAAAAGAAAAGATGGAATCTCTCAACAGGCGTTGATTGCCTAAACATTTAACTTGAAATCCACCTGGTATTTGGCATAGGAGAGGATAAATGATGTGACTGTCCCCCAAATCTGAGTGAAATGTGGCCTCTACCAGCGGTTATCCACAACATACATGTAGTGTTCCTCCCCTCCTGACTCTGTGGCCAGCTTGACTCCCCTTCTAAAATTCAGAACAAAAAAAGAGAGGAAATAAAAGATATAGAACACATCAGGATACAATACAGATAGAATGTCCCACATATAAATACCCCACATATATATACAATATAGAGAGAACCCACCAAGTACAGGTTGCGATTGTTTGGACAGGCAAACTTCAGATACACTTGGCCTGACTTAAAGCTTGAACAAAATGGTGTGCCCTAAACCAGGACAATGTTTCCAGTTCTGCCCTGTTCCTCAGTATCCCACTTCTCCCTTAATCCACTCTCAGTGTTCAGCGGGGTCCAGTCAAGTTCAGCAACCGATGGACATCTGGAACTTTACAGAAATATTAACAATATGTGGGGTTTTAATACACAAGGAATTTTGTAAAGTAAAACTAAATTTGTTTTGTACTAGTACAAATTTAACCCCAGATTAAAGCAATGGATCTCTAATGTGTATGCAGAAGTCCTAAGTTTGGTATAGGTAATACACTGGGTAGACAAGAAGAAAATACTTGAACCTACTATGTTATTTTACTTTTGTCTAATAAAGAAGAAACTAAGCTTCAATGATAATTAGTCACGGTTTTATAGGAGTATATACAATTTAAAAATAAACATACATATATTAAAGTGTAAGGTAAAATTATTTTACTTATAGCATTCCAGGATTAGAAAAGACTCAACTATATTCCCTTTTTCTGAGTAAAAGATTACCACAAACTTAACAGCTTAAAACAACACACATTTATTATCATACAGCTTCCATGGGTCATGAGTACTGACATGGTTTAAAGCTATGTACTCATCTGGAGCCTCAGGTAGAAAAGAATCTGCTTCCAAGCTCATTTAAAGCTATTGGAAGAATTCACTTCCTTACAATTATAAGACTGAGGGTCTCATATCCTAGAAGCATTCTTAACATATAGCCCTTTCCACAGGCAGTTCACAATATGGCTGTTTGCTTCTTCCTAGCTTTAGGGAAGCAAAATTTGCCACCCCAAAATGTGTCTCTTAGGCATGTAGATCATTTTAGGTTGACTTTTTTTTTTTTTTTTTTAATGTAAGCTCTACACCCAATGTGAGCCTTGAACTCAGGACCCCGAGATCAAGAGCTGCATGCTCTACCAATTGAGCCAACCAGGCAACCAGGCTATTTTTAAGAAAGAGAAGACAAGATCTCTGTCTTTCCCCTAACTGCCTAGAAGAATTTAGATAGAGGGCCTGTTCCAGGATGGGAACTACCACCATAGACAGTATAATATGAATAAGGTATGGTTGCCAAGAGGAATTTAGCAGTCTGTTTGTCAAAATTACACTCTATGTCCTATTATTTCTGTATGGCCCAGCAAACATTTGTTTACCAAGCATTTACTCATTTTCATCTTCCCATGAAATACTTTCCTTCCCTTTGAAGTCCTCCACATACCTATCCGCTTCTCCTTGGTCCAGAATGACATATATACTTCATTTTGCCTGACTGTCTTTGGAATCTCTCATGTTTATGTGGATTCCCTGTATGTACATAATTAAATTTGATTTTCTCCTGTTAATCTCTCACACGTCAATTTAATTCTTAAACCAGCCAAAAGAACCTTGAAAGGTAAAGAAAAATTTTTTCTCCCCAACATAGCCAAAAGGAGAATTTCTCTGGCTCTACCCTACAAAGGCAAAGTCTTACACGATAAAATGTTATCACAAGAGTGATACCCTACCCATAATCTTTGCTATACTCTATTGGTTAAACGCAAAAGTTACAAATTCCAAGGGCATTCAAGGGAAGAAGACTATATAAGGGTATGGCTCATTAGGGGTCTATTAGGGTATGTCTTCCACAAAGACCATTCTTCCAAAGGAAATCTAAAGGCCTTTTTAGCTTCAAAACACTAAGATTAACTTTAATGTTTTTAAAAACCTAGCTAAAATATGTCTTTCCCCTGGAAAATTTATTTCATCAACCCAACTCAACTCTTATCATTTCCTACATTGGATTTCTTCACCAATTATGTCCTATGTTCAGACTATATTACATTGTACTAGTTAATGAATGCTAACAAGTGTGTTTATGAAGTTCCAGGTCTCTAATATATACAAACCTTAAACACATGAATGTCTAATTCTCTTATAAATAATACTGTCAGAGAGGGAAACATTTTTCATCCTCCCTTCCTGTGCTCACTAACATACTCCCAATCTAAAAAATAGCAATTCCACATCTTGCATTATAAGACCAAACTGAGACAAAGGGGCAATGTAATGTGGTTGAAACACAAAGCAGTAGTCACTGACAGAGTAAGGATTAGCCCTCAACGTTTGCAATCCTTTATACTTTGTTCATTCCATTAGGTCTTACTGTTTCCAATTAACTAGAAGAAATCTTTAAAGGAAGAAATGATCTTCAAAATAAAAATGAAAGCCTTAAGAATGCAGTCAGCACTAAAAGCTTCCAATGTACCATCTGGATGAATAATTCCATCTGGAGAGGTGGGGCTTTTTTCATTTTTAAATTTTCAGGGCAGGTCATTAGATCACTTGCCTTTGTACAACTATGCATTAAAGAGGCAAGCTCCCCTGGACTAGAATTCTCAAGAGAATAGGAAATCAAGCTCAGTTTACAAGTCAGTTCTATGTAGTTGCCTAAGCCTCAGAAGCAACTCTTTCAAGTTGATTCATTATTTGTTTTCAATATAGTCTCAACAAGTTAAAAAATAAATTTAAGTTTATGTATTAATGCAATCTTATCTATAATTAATCCAATATGACTCAATTTGTTTGACAATAAAAGCCAATGAATTAATTCTCTTCCATCAATTTCTTGACCTTTTTCCTTCATATACTTGGGGGAAAAAACATGATGAAAAAATAATAAATTGTATGCCACAGACAGGCATGGTTTGTAACATGCCAAGGCAAAAATGCAAGAAAAATTTACTGAATATGATCCCTTTCCCAGGACAAAAATAGATTCTTGCAAATGGTATGAGAACATATTTCTGATGCTTCAGTAAAATGTCCACATTATTCAAGAAAAAATGTTAAAAGTTCTATCGTTGCCTCTGTAGAAGATTCTGGTCCCCAGTCACCAAACTCTGATATCCACAAACATCTGCCTCTACTCCAGCAGGTGGTCTCTCTGTTGTATGCAAGCAGCATGATAAAAGCTAGGCTGTGGGAACATAGGGATAGTATGAATACTAGTAGGTGCTGATCAGTGAGAAAACAGTGAAATTCTTTACCTCCTTCCTCTTGTGTAGATAACAGCCATACAAAGATAATGGCAATATTAGCTTTTGTTACAGGCAAATCTCTGACCTGCTGTTGCCACTTTTGGGTTTGTTTTAAAACTTTTCATCATTTCAATTCATATAAAGCAAAGAATAAAAAAGGAAGTTTGCCATTTCTCATTTGATCAGTTATCCGAGAACAAAGTGAATTTCTTCAATATTGTAAGGTTCACATGGTGAACGCTAAGAGATCTTTTCAGGGAAACAGTGTTGGTTAAGTCCTTTGTTATATCATGAGCACATTTTAAAATAATAAAAATTATCTTTAATCCTGATTTAACATAATTTCTAATAAATTCAAACATATATTTGTTCTTCATTGAATTTCAATGTCAGTATTTTGTAAATGAAATAACAGTATTTTTCTAATTGGTTCTCAGCTTATTTTTTTTTTTAATCATCAACTCTATGATACATTTTGGGAGTTCAGTGTAGGGAGTACACACACATTGCATTCTTTTTTTTTAAGTCCTCGTTAATGAATTCTTAATTACGTTATTCAAAAGACCCATTATTCAGCATTCATCTCACTGCTAAATGAAAGTCTTTACCTGACATGTGAATGAAATGAGTCTAAATGCTTTCCATGCCACCTAGGGATTCTGAATAGACTTTTAGCTTCACGCAGCAATAGGCTTCATTTCTGTTTTAAATTTGTATGGATTGTTTTTAGAGATGGGAAGCTATGCAAGTCTACCAATCTGAGCAGCACTTGACTTCCACTGTGTTCTCAGACTTACTTTGGGCTAGAAAAACTGCAAACAAGGTCAAATGATAGCTGAAAGCGAAACAAATGCTATACAAGATGTGATAAACCCTATAAAGATTTTATTTATTTGCTTGTTTATTTTAACCCTGTAAAGATTTTAGATGAATGTTTGTATTACCTGAATCATTCATCTTTCAGATGAGTAAAGTGAATTTCCTAAGAGCTCCTTGTAAATGTCCCTCATCATTTCTCATTATGGGGGAAAAAAATTGCTTAATACCAAAGAAATTAAAAGACCCTTCAAAAGATAACAAGACCTTTTTAAAAAAAAAAAAAAACCTACTCATATTTTTTTCAACAAACTAATGCATAATGGTGGGGTTAAGCAATAGTCTCAGGCTTGGGGCACCTGGGTGGCTCAGTCAGTTAAGCATCTGTCTTTGGTTCAAGTCATGATCTCAGAGTCTAGGATGGAGCCCTGCATTGGGTTTCCTGCTCAGCGGGGAGTCTGCTTTCCCCTTTCCCCTGGTGCCCCGCCCCCCGCCAGCTCATGAGCTCTTGTTTCTCTCTCTGAAAAAGATAAATAAAACCTTAAAAAAAAAAGAAAAGAAAGAGTGTCTCAGGCTTTATGTGCCTCTTACAGCCATATTTAAAAACTGAACCATAGTTACTTGTCTACTTATCAAGCAGTCCTCATATTTCCAATGATACCCCAAGAAGGTATCTACCAAAAAGCTAAGCTAGATATGCAATAGTTCTGATTGGGCTCTAGAACTCCCTCTAGTTCTATAGAATATAAGCAAACCTGTTGGAAATTGTAGGCTCAGTAAAAGCAAAGTTCATACTCTAAAGAATTGGAAGCACAAATTCAAAATCTTTATCTTCCTGTCCCCAGCTTCAGAAAAGAAAATTAGCAAGAGCATCTTGTAAGACAAGCTTACTTTTGCTTAGTTTTGTTTGGCTAGACTTGGTTTTGTTTTAACTTTCTAGTGTAAGAAACATAGCTGAAGATACCATTACTTGCTTTGCTAGGCTTGGGGTGTGTCTGTGTACATGTACATACAAACGCAAGCCCTATGTCACATTCAGCTGTGCATAGCTAACTGACTAAATGACTTCATATCCTTGCATCTAATATTAAGTTGATAGAAACATTAATGAAATCTTTTGGATCCCCAAGGCCATCTAAAAATATCATTCCTGGAGAAAGCATAAGATAACAGTTTATGATTCAGGACTCTCTTTGTAGATAGGAGGATGATGGGCAGAAAAGCACTTCATTTCTCTTCCACAACTGCTTTTATAATAACTGCCACTGTAGTCAAAGTTGGAGAACAAATTGTTCTGCAATTGCTGCATGGAGTGAAGAAAGTACACAGAGAAGAAATTTCAACATAAAATTACTCCAACACAGGAGGGTTGCCATATCTTCAGGGGAAAATGTATTTTAATATTTCCATATTGATATTAACTGAAAATCTTAAAAATAAATAATAAATATACACATTTTTATTTTATTTTTTAAAGATTTTATTTATTTATTTGACAGAGAGAGAGAGAGAGAGTACAAGCAGGGGGAGCAGCAGTGGAAGGGGGAGAAGGAGGCTCTCTGCTGAGCAGGGAACCCGATCCAGGGCTCAAATCCAGGACCCTGGGATCATGACCTGAGCCGAAGGCAGACGCTTAAAGACTGAGCCACCCAGGTGCCCCTAAATACACACATTTTTTAAAGTCAATGTCTATACATTTTTAAAGAACAGAAAAAATGGCAGTCCATAACAAAATTATGAGATGTGTCAAAGAAATGGAACATCACTAATTCTGTAGAAGCCATAAGTGGAAAAGATTTACTTCTTTTCTATTTTTGATTAAAATCAAAATCTAAGATTTTGACTAAGATAATCAAAGTTCAAGATCACTACATCAATGCAGAGTCCAATCTTAAAACATATTTCTGATTGGCCAGAGGTGACACTAAAGTTATAACCTTGGAATTGCTCAGAATCCAATCCCTGTCTAATTGGAAAGAGGAGTGAAAAAGGTTAAGATCCCCTTTAAAATCAACCTCATTGTACTTCTTGCTAGAGAAGAATGCCCACTTCAAACTGGTCAGGCATTAGTTAATGAAACACCTGGTGTTTTCTAACAGGAATTCAGTACATCTTAGTTACAAAAAAAAAAAAAAAATCAGCCTTTAGAATATATATAAACTATGAGAGGAAAGCCCACATTAATCCTCTCCTCTGATGGCCAACGTCTGGGAGTGCAGCTCATGGAGACTGCAGTCCCCCGTGCTCACTCAATGAGTTGCACCAATTGGGCATCCTCTGCTGAGGACCTGAATCCACTCTAGCTCCTGGGGTTAGGAACCCTCAGAGCAAATGGCCAATCAATGGAAGACTTCTGGTGTGAATAAAGCTAGAGAATTTGAAAAGTAATCAAATGAGTCTAACCATAATAAACAAATTTATGTTTGGATGCAACCAGCAGGTAACTTAATAAAGCAACTAGGTGCTCTCAGCAACCAAGGCCATGAAGTAAAGATTAGCACATATCCTGTTTTCAAAGTAGGTGCTGCATCTGTTAGGAAATAAGTTCCATGGTAAAAGATGTGATTCTCTGTCAAGACAGCCCCTTTCATTTTACAGAAGAAAACATAGATCAGACTTCTCTCCCAGGGAGGGCATGTCCCCACAGCCTGGCTAGACTGTTTTATGTCTTGCTGCCCCCATTCCAATGCAGGTGGAAAATAGACCTTAAAAGAAGCAGACAAAGAACTTGCCAAGCTTCCGCCCACGACATATGCACGTTTGTAGAAAATAAAAGGTGTGTTTAGGGGGAAAATTGAGACTGTTTAAGTTAAGAGTGCTGAGGGAATGAGTAAGCCCTGGCTTGGTGCCTGACAGTTTACAAGGCCCTGCACAATTATTTTTTCATCTGAAGTGCAAAAATCCATATTTTTCTCTGCTACTGCCAGGAAAAAATATCCTAGTAAAGCTTATGAATAATATTTAAAAATGAAAGTAGCAACAACTGTTTAATCATCTCGTTTCTTCTTATAAAGGCCAATGTTACTTAAAATCCCACTCAGGGCCACTGTAAACATCAACTGTTGTTTACCAGGTATAACTTAATATTTTAGAAATGTCATTTTATTATATTTAAACGAGGTAATTTGCAATTCCCTGCACCATTATAGGTGTCTCTTTCTGAGCCCCTTTAAAAAGGAAATTCATTAAATAGAAACACAGTGTTTTTTATGTGATAATGTCATTTATTTTTAAGCAATCTATGCTGCACTTTAACCTTCTGAGTACTTACCTTTTAGGTATCTATTAGAGGGAGTAACTTCATGGAAGGATATTTAAACTCTCATACTAATACTGATAAACAGGATTAAGAAAATGAGACTCCTTTCATAAAGGCATTCCTTCACAATATGATTAACATTTTCTCCCCCTCGTGAAAAATAAGTCATTTCCTGCTTGTACTTTTCATGTCAATTAAATAATCTTCAGTATTTTATAGAGAGAAAAGTGGTTTTTGGTTTTTTGTTTTTGTTTTGTCACTAGTGAGCATGTGAACTTCATCCTAATTTGATAACACTGGCGTATAACATGCTAGTATAGTGCAAACTAGCACTGAAGCTTGCTTCCTGTTTTTGGTGGCACTTATTCTATATTATCATGCTCTTATATTTGGGATAGTTAAAAAAATTTGTTTCAAGTAGGCTAAGTATGTTTAATTAAATTATTTTCCAGATTGTTTCTCAACCCTAATCCCACCAACTCTGGGGTATTTACAATCCTTACAACATTTCTGCAATTATTCTGAAGCTTCTATGAAGTCATAAGGTAGGAGTGTGAGTTTCTCAGTCATTAATGTGTTAAAGGAGATGTACGCCAGAGGTGATCCTTAAAATTTAAACTTAGAATTATCGATAGCTATAAAAGCACTCGCTCAAAACCACCTAACCTTCTTAGCTGGTTAAAAGAGTATAATCCTCTCAGTTATTAGAAGACCTTTGAAGTGAAACACAGAAACTCAGCCCTTCTGCCTGTTTTTAAAATTCTCCTTGACTATAGACTAAATCATAGGGCAGTGTGGGCTTAGCCCCATCTGCATGGTGAGCGGCGAATTACTTTACTTGAACTTTGCTCCAGTCAAGACATTTTCGGGCTTATAAATCTTGAATCCATCTAAATTCACCTTAAATTAGCCTTGCAAAAACATACTCCAAACTCCAGTTGTCAGTCTGGTGGCTTCTGGCCAGATGCCACTCAGCAGCTGAAACACTGATTAATTGTCATCTTCTCTTTCTTTTTTTTTTTTTGTCTTAGACACAATTTTTAAGGAGAAAGAAAGAATATGCAAGCTATCATAATGTGGAGAAGAATTATAGCTGAATAATGGTACTGTTATCAGGTACATTTTATATTTAAAATATATGTGCTGAAAACAGAGAGCTAGGCAGCCTAGCCATGTATACAATAATGCCATCCACTGCACAAGGAATCTGGGGCTAGGCCAGGGGTTTGGCTAAGTCATGCCAAGATACAACAGATTGTTCAATTTTCCAGCAAATAGAAACAAAATACTAGTTTCAGAAGGTGTACTCAACAAACACTTCCCAATGTGTTTCTGATTTGTGGTCAGAATGTTTTTACTGCTGGTGCCCTGCACTTTTGAGACATTTATTTCCTAAAAGAAAGATTCCTTTCTATAAACCTCAACTGTCTGTTTTTCAAAGCAATTTAAAATCAAACACACAAATAAAATTCTTAACATATGGAAACCTTCATATAGGGCCTTACGTATTCAAAGTTAAAATTGTTTTATAAACTGTAATGCTTTACAGATGAAAATACAGAGAGGATGACTGTTTTTAGCACTAATGCTTTCTGACAGCGTTAAACCTTGTTTTAGTAATTGACATCAAAATGTTTGGTGGTTTTAAATGGACCATTAATAAAAATGGCATGTTTTAAGTTTTTTAGAAATTGTACTTAATACTGTGAAGTGCGATAAAATTGCAAATGTAATACTGAGCTTTTATTATTTAAAAAAAATCCTCATAACAAAACAACTCTCATTCTCTCCCATAATTTCTCTAGAAGAACTTCTGAAACTCAAAGGGAGGAAACATGTCCTCATCCACCCTCAGACTATGTACAGAAATGGACCTTTTGCCATTTCCTTGTTTGGAAAAAGACAAAATAACAAAAGAAGAAAAAACAAAAACAAAATTGGCATTTCCTGCCACGAGAACTCTAGAAGGCTGCTGAATCCAACTGGATCCCATGAAACCAAGAAAATATAATTAAAGGTCACTATAATGAACTGGGAGGTATATATCAGAAGACATGAATTTTGGTACCACCTCTGCCATAAATCTTATTGCATCCAAGAAACCACTAAAATTTCTCTGAGACTTAACAAACTTATCTGCAAAGTGAAAATAGTACTATTTACTCTGCCAAAGTAGAAAGACTATTGGGACAAGCTCATAAAATACTATATGTGAAAAATCTTCAAACTGGAAGGCAAAATTATTCCATTCTATTTAGTTCAACAAGCATCTACTGAGTACTGATTAGTTCTCATCCACAATGCATGGGAGAGAATAAATAAATATGAAAGTTACAAATCTTATCTCTGTGAAAATTTTAAAGAATGAATTGGAGGAAAGTAGAAAATGGGATGAAGTTGGGCTAGAGAGCCATTTGGTTCAAAGAAAACAATTTGAGAAACAAAATGAGGGCAGGAAACAGCAGTGTTTCTAGAACTTCAAATGATCCAGCAATGCAATATGAGGATCAATTGGTAAACAGAAACAAATGTTTGGCTTACAGTATGCAAATGAACAATGTAAAAGGTTGTCATTTGTTCACTCAACAAATACCTAGTAATGTCTGTCATGAGATAGGAACTATACTGGTCACTTAGTAAACAGAGGTGACACAGAAAGACCTATAGGATAGGCTCTAACTTCACTGTACTAACAGTCCAGAGTAAGAGATCTTAGACCTGACTAAGCAGGAAACTGGCAAGGTATAACTCACATTATATAGAGACTACTCTACCATCAGTGTACCAGGTAGGTTCCAAGAAATAAAAAATGGAGATTTATGTTAGTTGCATGGGTCTTTCCTTCCAGTGCCTCTGGCTCCTCCTTGCTCCCTTCGTACTTTGTTCCTCAGCCTTTGATTATCTTAATAGGAATAATGAGACAAATCTGCCATAGTGGATGTGATGAAGACAACAAAAAGGATTTACTTAGGAAACGGGTAAAACATTTGGTAGTTCTACAGGAGTCAGGGGATAAACACAGGAGGTAAGAACCACTGGGTCATATTTTGAAAAGTTTAAGTTAGAAATTGAGAGATTGGGAAGGCAGAAATTTGGGGATGAATAGCTGCCATCCATACAAAGAATACTGAGAGAAGAAGAGATGAAAAATAAATATTTAAATGGTTTAAAGACATGAAAACAGCAGTCCTGGGGCGCCTGGGTGGCTCAGTCGGTTAGGCGGCTGCCTTCAGCTCAGGTCATGATCCTGGAGTCCCAGAATCAAGTCCCACATCGGGCTCCCTGCTCAGCAGGGAGTCTGCTTCTCCCTCTGACCCTCTTCCCTCTCATGCTCTCTCTCAAATAAATAAATAAAATCTTTAAAACAAAAAGAAAACAGTAGTCCTGATTATTTTAAATTTTTACCAGAAAAACAAAGACGCATGGTGGAGATGATTTTGAAATTGAAAATGTGGTATGTGGGAGAATGCACAGCTCAGAAATCGGGGTTTCAGGCTGAGACCCAGACATATGTGTTCACTAGATTGAAAAGAAGTATAAAAAAAGTCCTTGGGAATTTACGTTAGTCAATAAATACTGAGGTACTTTAGAGATACAAAAAGAGATCCTACTGTCAAGGAGCCTACATTTTCTTTTTATTAAAGATTTTCATTTATTTGAGAGAGTGCAAGAGCACAAGGTGGTGGGGGAAGGCAGGGGGAGAGGGAGAAGCAGACTCCCCACTGAGCAGGGAACTGGACACTGGGCTCAATCCCAGGACCCAAGATCACGAGCTGAGCCAAAGGCAGATGCTTAATCGAATGAACCACCCAGGGGCCCCAAGGAGTCTACATTTTAATAGGACTGACAGATGTAACATTTTTATAAAAATATAGAATAGTTTCAAGTACTATTAAGTAAACAAAACAGAAAAATATGGAGTCTTCTCTAGCTAAAGTAGTTGGAGAAGACTTCTCTGAAGATATACTTTCTGAACTTAGTGTTGAATAATGAGGAGATGACAGCAAATCATCCCACAAAGAAAAGCAGGAGGACACAAGGCTAAAATACAAAAACCCTGGGATAGTGAATATTTGAGGAACACAAGGAAGGCCTGCGTGGCCAGAATGTACTGAATAAAGGAAATGAGGTCAAAGATGTAGGCAAAAGCCAGATAGTACAATCTTAGAGGTCACAGGAAAGAGTTTAGGTTTCCTTCTGGCTATCATGCGAATCACTGGTGAGTTTTATGTGAGAAATGACATCTATTTTGTTTTAGAAAGAGAACTCTGGCTTCTATGTGGATAAGCTTCTGGCGGTGGAGGTTGGGGTTGGGGATAGGGTTTGTAAAAACAGCAAACTGGGGGCACCTGGGTGGCTCAGATGGTTAAGCATCTGCCTTCAGTTCAGGTCATGATCCCAGGGTCCTGGGATCGAGTCCCGCATCGGGCTCCCTGCTCCTTGGGAGCCTGCTTCTCCCTCTGCCTCTCTCTCTCTGTCTCTCATGGATAAATAAAATCTTCAACAACAACAAAAAAAAAACAGCAAACTGTTTAAAGGCCATTTGGGCAATATAAGCTAGTGACTGAAGGGAGGAATATGTTGGGAAGTGAAGGTGTGAAATGCGAATCAAGAGTTTTGTGATGGCATGATAAACTGATATGCCTATCAGACATTTATATGAGGAAGTCACAACTAAAGGGAAAGGTCTGGGAGAGAGAAATAAATCTGAACATCATCAGCACAGAGATGTTACTTGAAGCAAGCCTATATAAAAAGGAAAAGGTGAAGAACAAAGCCCTGCACAATTTTAACATTTAAAAGTCTGGCATAGAAAGAGAAACAAGAAAAGAAAATTGAGGAAAAGCAACCCTGAACAGAAAATGTATTAAGAGTAAAGGAAGAGTCAAATAGTTAATATACTGATAAGAGGTCAATAAAAATTTTTAAAAATATATCATTACTTTTGCAAGATGAGGACAATTGGTGACATTGATAAAACTCATTTAGTATTGTAATGAGAATGAGTGAGGAGGGCTGAGTGAATAGCAGGAGTAGTGACACAGCATAAAGGCTCCTCGCCTGCCATTCTCTCTATAAAAAGGGTTTAACCCCATTGAAAGAAATTCTTCCACTCATATGTGCCCTGGATGCCATCTGTTATCTTCTCTTGTACTTTACCCCTATAATATTCCCCTTTTACTCCTGGGATCTTAGAAGATCACTAAACTTTCTCTCCCTTCTTGCTGAAGTTCTTTGTAGTAATAGTTCATAAAAATTTGGTTATTAGTAAAAAAAAAAAAGCATTCTTATTAGCAGAATATGGCTTAATTTTCACCAATCTTAAAATATTTCCCTTAATCCTACCTCCCCATTACAGTCATTGCCCAAATTTTCTACTTTCCTTCATATCCAAATTATAAGATGAAAATTGTTTTTTAACCTACATCAAATATATCAAAAATGTATTAAAAGACTACAATTACCCTTAGAAGGAGGGCAGTAACATGATCCCTTAAGAGACTTTGTATTCACTATGGGGGTCAGGCAGGCTGCAGAACTGGAATAGATTAATTGTTAACATAAACATGGGGTTAGGAATTCACAGGGATCACCATGCCAAGGACCAGAGAAAAAACAATGTACTTCCTGATTAGAATATACTCTTGTAATTCCATAGAAATAGCAGTCATCAGAGGCAGAGGAAATGTTGGCACCTGAAGTAAGCACCCAAAAGACCCAGCACTGGAGATTATTCATGGACTCAAGGCCACCAGGATCTCCATTATGGTGGCTGATTGTCATGTGGTAATTATAAATCAGAGCAGAGAATGCCTGAAACTCCTGTGTTAAATTCCTAACCAGGCACAAATCAGCAAGAAAAATGCTTAAATTTCTTTAAAAAATCGGTTTTGACAGACCACACACCAGGAAATCAAAATAGTTTGGAACAGGTCCTTCTGCGAGGATCTGTAGTAAAAAACTGAAGTCTTGTCTTCCATCTTAAATTTGAGCAACCGCTACTTGCACTACTGGTGAAGTTTGTTAATCAGCATTAAGTTGGATAAAAGACAACCACAGCTGCCCTCCAGAATGGAAATGGGAACGATGAAGTGCTTCAGGTATGCTTCAGCCTCTAAGAATAAGCCCCTCAGCAGGAGAGTTTACAGGAGATATAATCAAGTGTCTTAGTCCTTTCAGGCTACTATAACAAAGTACAATCAACTGAGCAGGCTCATAAACAACAACAACAAAAAATTTATTTCTCACAGTTCTGGAGGCAGGAAGTCTAAGATCACAGTGCCAACATGGTCCAGGTCTAGTGAGAACCTTCTTCCAGACTGCAGACTGCTCCTTACATGGAAAAAAGACAGCAATGGAGCCTTCTGGAGTCTTTTTATAAGGGCACTCATCACATTCATGAGGGCTCCACACTTGTGCCCTAATTACCTCCCAAAGGCCTCATAATTACCTCATAAAGGCCTCCTAATACCATCACTGGAGATTAAGAGTTCAATTTATGAATTTCAATAAACATTCAGTCCACTGCAGATTTTTATATTTTCTGCCAGAAACAACCCCCCAAACCAAACTACACCAGGTTTGAGAATAGGCCTAGCAATTTTCTTTTAGTGTGGCAGGATAGGTCATAGGCAGGATGACATTCACTATGGATCTAACTCTGGTCCTTCCCACACATTAGGAGGCCCACAGAGAAGCCGCACATTTATATTAGCTGTGGTAGAGGCACATTTCATGGCTGACTGAAACTTTAGGAAAAAAAAAAACAAAACAACTCAGTGAATGAGCTATCATCTTATCCCTAGCAGAGATCTATTAAATCAAAACACTGGATGTTTGCTGACCATATACTGACAAGAATTTGGAAAAATACAAACAGGTAGATTTAGGTAGTACCCCCAAAGAGAGCAAAAGTGATGCCATTTGACCCATTAGAAGGGAGTAAACAGGATTTATGTGGGGAATAACAGGAGCTTCCAAATAGCAGCAATAGGTGTGCGCCCTTCATTAGTTCTCTCAAGGAAAACGTAGGGGTCTTAACAAACTAATACCTCCTTTGCTCTGCTCCACTTCCCTGATTTCTTCTTTCTCCAACTTCTAAGGAAGTGTCTTCCTGCATAGCACTGAAGCCTTCCAAAGGACATTCAGGTTAACTGGGAGAAGGACTTCCTCAATAAAAGAAACTAGAGGTTTATATTGGAAAAAAGAAATCACGAGCAGGGGAAGAAGATATACTAGGTTGAGCTTTGCAAAGGGATGCACTGTCTGGGAGAAGCAGCTGTCATCCACATGGAGGGTGAAGCAAAGAGGCAATAATGAGGTGGGGAGGTTTAAAGTACAATTGCCATTTATTACCAATGTACTTCCTCCTTCTGGATATTTTCTAAGAGACAGATTACATTAGTGACTAGAATTTCTTTTGATTATAGCTTTCCTTAGGACCACTGTTTCTTCAAATGTGATTCATGTGAGGGTTAAGGTCCCAATTTTATGTGGGTTATATTTCTGATAATGGAAGATAAAATATGGGCCTAAACTAAGCTGTAGCTTTGGTGATTTTGAGAACAGGACAGAATGAAGAAATATTTAGAATACAGAATTAACAGGAAAATCATCTTAGACATTAAAAGGAGAAGAAGGAGAAATAGTCTAGGATGTTTACCAGGCTTAGTTGATTGGTTCGGTGAGAATGCCAGTAACTATGGGGACTGGGGAAGAAAAACAATAACCTACCCTGAAGATAACCAACAGGCAATGAGATACCAGCGTTTAGAGCTTATGGCAGAGTTATAGCCAGAGATTTCCTAGCATGGAGGTAAAAAACTCGTGGGAAGAGATGAGATTCTCTAAGGTAGATGAATCAATCAGGATCCCAACAGGAATCCAAGGGTATCTTGAGATTGTTAACTGGCCAATTGTTAATTGAAAATCTAAGATGTTAGCTACAACTAATATTGTTCAGATAATGTAGCAGTGAAAAATGGAGGGAAAAAAAATCACGTAATAATATAAATTATAGATGCTACACTCTTCATTTCTGTAGCAGGTCACAAGGCCTACACTGATAATTCTGTGCTCTCCTTATCCTCTGCCAGCCCCTTTAACTAAACAGGGTTTGGATGTGGTAGTATAATGAGTATCTTCATTCCCATAAATCCTAAGCCATTGGTGGTCATGTCTTCCTTGGGTCAGTACAATTTCCTAAGGACTGCTAGGTAAGGAAGTATCGAGTGGTACCCACGATTTGACTGAGCTTTGAACATAGTCCCTTTTCCTCTATTCTGTAACAGCAACCTAATTTCCTCCTAGTAATTGTGATAAATCATCCAGGATAGAATAGTGACCTTCACTTTCTCTATCTGATGTTTTAGAAGCATGAGAAACTCAAAATGTCCGGGGAACAGTCCCAGCTTCCAATTTATTGGAAACATGTTGATGTTTCCTCATGAAGTATATCTTTCTTAAGCACTATACCCTTCAAATTCATTGCACTAGATACTCTCGGAGGCAAAAAGCAAAAATTCTCCTAATGTATAATTAAGAGTAAGTACAAGAGGGGCCACTCCCACTCCTATGCCTTAACTCTCAGACCTATATATTCCATCTACGGAGCCTAACCTGGCATTGGCTGCTGGTTTAAAACCTGCATCTCATCCTGTAAGAAGAATATCATCCTCCTCTCCCATGGTGTTTTCTCCTTGTTTGCACTATAACTGAGGCTTTAGTGGGTCATTTAACTGGTCTGTCAAGCAAGTCACTTCTAGATGAGACATGTGGTAAACACTAGTGAATTCTGGAGTTGTGGGCTCATTGTCAAGAAATGTGACCCTAGGGGCACCTGGGTGGCTCAGTCGTTAAGCATCTGCCTTCAGCTCGGGTCATGATCCCAGGGTCCTGGGATCGAGCCCTGCATCGGGCTCCCTGCTCTGCAGAAAGCCTGCTTCTCCCTCTCCCACTCCCCCTGCTTGTGTTCCCTCTATCTCTGTGTCTCTCTCTGTCAAATAAATAAATAAAATCTTTTAAAAAAATAAATAAATGCGACCCTAGTTAGATAAGATATGTATGGAAGAAAATTACAGTTGATAAGTCATTCTACAAATTCATGAATGGTGCTGCTAGTGGAAGCATTGCAAGCACTGAAGGCAAGTTGCTACCCAGAATAAGCTGGACAGTCAGCAGTGGCAAAAGCCAAATCAGCCTTGGCAGAAAATCCATGCATAGCCTCTATCCCTGATGCTATAGTCATTTTATACATGATACATTGAGCAAGCACTGAGTAGCTAAAGAAAGATGAGTGTCATCTGCTGGGTAGGTGATCTTACCTAACAAATTATTGAGACCCTCTTCTGCAAGGCTGAGCATTACATGAAATACAAATATTGTCATACTCTGCACCTCTTCAAACTAGTCATCTCACATACCTGTCCCCCAGATCTACTTTTTTTAATTTTTCAACTTTTCATTGAAAATTTTTCTTTCTAAGTCCCTGATAAGCCAACTAACTTGTTAGCCACTACCAATACTACCAGTGTAGACCTGCTTCTCAAGTCATCTCTCTTCACACAAGCAGTGGACGACTAGATGGCCATACTAAGATGTTTTCACTTTCACTAGGACTGGAGTTCAATATCCAGCCATTTCCTTCCATTTTTCTTGCTCTGGAAGATGGTGTCCCTGTGCATCAGAACAAGAGGGGCTGCCCATTACCCAGTCACCAGACATTAATAATACAAATAAAATGTCAAAGCACTATAATATTCTAAGTCAGTCATGGAATTGTGTTTTCCTTGCCAGAATAAGTAATGAAATTTTAATTAATGAAGCTTAAGAGAATTATGTTTAGGGACTTCTTAGAAATGAGTCCTTCTCCTAAAAAGTTATACGTAAAAGGAACAGACCTATTTTCCTGAATATTGCTGTATGCATGTAACATCTGAATCTAAAGCAAATATCTCGAGAAAACGAAGTGACAGACAGTAGCTTAAGAATACAAGCTGACCAAATGAGGGTAGCACAAAGGAAAGATAGAAAGAATCTGGTTCATACATAATATTGTTGAGTCATTGAGTTAAGCTTCCTTGGAAATGCTTTGCCTGTTTGCAAGATAAACATGGAAGGGCTTCTTGTTTGCAAGATAACAGATTCAAAATATGAAAATAACTGAATGAAAGAGGTGGAGCAAGGGCAGTGAGGATCTCACCTTTCTAATCTACAAGTTTGAGAACCTTGAAGAGGAGGGAAAGGGAAGATAATTAGAACATAAAATTAATAAAACTGGAGCCTCTTATTGAATGTTTTCTAAAAGATTAAGGGAGTGACGATGGGACAAATGTAGGATTATGGGTGGTTCTTTCTATCCAAGTATATTTTTTTAAGCTCTCATGTAGAGGCCATTAAGACCAAGAATCGTGGGGTTGAGCAGAACATCGAGTCTAAACACCAAGTATTGTCTAAATGTAAGAGTAACTCTATAGACCCTTTGCCAGCACTGCAGTACTGGCATCATCTGGGAGTTTACTAGAATTACAGAATCTCATACTCCACCATAAGTTCAACTTAATCAGAATCTTGCATTTTAACAAGATTCCCAAGTGATTCATAAGCACATTAAATTTTAAGAAACATTTTTTAAGACAAAATTTTGCATGTGGTTACTAGCACATGGAATTGACAAGAAGAAAATAGAATGAAAGCTTATTAAGTTCTTAAGGAAAATGTATTCCCATTGGTTTTTTTATTACTTGCTGCTTAATGTAAACTCATTGATACAGAAGGGATAGTTTTTGAATGGAAGAGGCTTAAACTTATTTATAACCACTTTTCTGTTAGTATAGTAAATATATTTGGATTTTAAAGTATGAAAACTGTAAGGAGCATTAGCATTTGAATTCTGAGCATCTTAATTCTGTAAGATGAGGAAACAAGTATAGAGGCTTCAGAACATACAATGTTTAAATACTGCTTAAGAAGACAATAAAGTAAATATCACATGAAAGGGCACATTATTAACAAATGAAAGCAATTCACTGTGATAGCCAGGCACTATCCATGTACTAGGAATAAAAATATGAATGGCTTAATCCTTGCCTTAAGGAAACACATAGTCTAAACCAACTGCAAGCAGGTTTCATATCAAAATGAGTAGAACCAAACAAAGAACATACTTTTGATGTCTGTGGCATGTATATCGCCAAACTTAAGTAGAAGCCTCACAGTGGGCTTTTTTTTTTATTTTATTTTAACTTTCTGGTATACATTTTCCTTCTGTCGACAGCACCACAAATTTCCCCCATTTTCCACGTACGTGGTTCGAGTTAAGCTATACCATCGTTCCAGTGTAAGCATGAGATACAGGCCAGCCAAACAAAGCATATGTAATAGACTATACCATTGTTTCCAGCCATCATCTTCACCCTTCTCCCAACTCTGGCAAAAAGAGTTTTTGTCATAGAACTTGAAGTGTCGCCCTGTAGGTCAAATACACTGAAAGGGAAGAAAACACTATCTAAAGTTTAAGTCTGGGAAACCAGAAAAAAATGATTCCATTTGTAGTGATAGAAATGTCAGTAAGTGAAGAGCATTGGGAAGGAAGATGAAGAATTCAATTTTAGATAATGAGATTTAATTTAAAATAATACTTATTATTTCTTTTTTATTGTAAAAGTAATGCCTGGCTTTGTAGATAATTTTGAATACAGGGAAAAATGGAAGGAAGACATTTAAAATAACCCTGTTAACATTTTGATATATTTCCTTCCAAGCTTTTCTCCCCCCACACACATAAATATATAAAACTAAAGTGGTATTAAAATTTATACACATTCTTATGTCCTGCCATTTCCATTTAACATTATACATGAGCATTCCAATATTTAAAAAAAAAATTGTGAATACAGAATTTATGTCTACATACACATATGTATTTTAAAACTTATGTAAGTCTTCACTTATTGACAGATTTCTTACTACTTTTATAATTACAAATATAACTACAATAAGAATATTTATATTAAAACCTGGATATGCCTCGGGGCGCCTGGGTGGCTCAGTCGTTAAGCGTCTGCCTGCGGCTCAGGTCATGATCCCGGGGTCCTGGGATCGAGCCCCGCATCGGGCTCCCTGCTCGGCGGGAAGCCTGCTTCTCCCTCTCCCACTCCCCCTGCTTGTGTTCCCTCTCTCGCTGTGTCTCTCTCTGTCAAATAAATAAATAAAATCTTAAAAAAAAAAAAAAAACCTGGATATGCCTCTAATAATTTCTTAGGACAAAAGTCTAGAAACAAAGTATCAGGCCACATAACATGGAGTACTTTAAGGCAATGTAGAGATGCACAGTGATTTCCCAAGAAGGTCCTTCAGGTAAAATGTCAACAAGAATATAGGTATGTAACTCTTTTATTCTCTCACACCAAATACTTTCACAAAAAATGACATATTATACACAGACGTGTGTATGTATCAAATTATTAAGGAAAACTGAAAAACACCATTAAATAGTCTCTAACATAATATATAAGGGTAAACTTTCTGTCAGGAGACATGATAGAGAATCTGCCTGACGCGTTTTCTTCCTAGGGGGTCACTGTAAGCAAAAGGCCAGCACAGAGTTTTATACTGTACCAAGCAACAAAACAGAGAAATAGTACTCAATATACGTAGAGAAAATGCAGCCAGAAGAGGGGGGCATTGCTTTGAAGACTCACACTAACCTTCTCTCAGGAAAAAAAAAAAATTATTTTTTTTCTTAAAAACTGAAGATTAATTAAATATTCTTAAGCAATTCTCAAGAGGATACTGCATCTATAAAACGATAGCATGTACTTACAAGAAAGAAAGAAGCTAAGTTTTGTGAAGACGCGATTGAGATTTTAAAACACAGGACAACGACCTGTTCAATTAAAAAGTACAATGGAAGGATGGAGACTCACAAGTACAACAGGAGACCAAATTAATGCGATGAAGAAAACCCCAAGAAAGCAATTTCAGATGGGGAAAGAAGTAAAAGTGAAGAAAATAAGTATTACGAGAGCCTCACCGAGTGCTCCGAGCGCAGCACCCACTGCAGAATTTCTGCCTCAATCGCCGCCAAACCTGCGCCCTGGAGCATGACGGGATGGCGGAGGGCGGGGCCTGGCTCCACTCTGGCCGCGCAGGCTTCCCCTGGCTTCTGGCTTGGGGCTGCCCACTTCTGCCTGCCGCTGGGGTCTGCGAAGACCCAGTGGGAAAGCTCGGAGATAGCAGCAGTGTGTTGGGATACTCAAGTTGCTCACATCTAGTGTTATATCTCTCAAAACATTCTCATTTTTCATATTTGGGTTTTGCCTCTTTCTTAGATTTGTGAAAGATTGCTTAATTCTTGGCTTTTTCAAATATTCCTATCGCGGGTGCCTTCGATTAAGCTTCTGATTCTTGCTTTCGGCTCAGGTCATGATCTCAGGTTCCTAGGATCAAGTGCCGACTCTGATTCTGTGCTGAGTGTGGAGCCTGCTTGGGATTCTCTCTCCTTCCCCCACCCAAGTGCTCTTATCTCTGGTATTTGTCGAATTAATAGTGATAGTGGACACGTAATTTTTTCTGAACATCAAACATAATTCTGCAACATTGGAACATTAAGTATAATGTTTAACATAAAGTTTTCTCTAAGAGTTTTTGCCTATTAAGTTATTAGGGTTCCTTCTCCGTGAAATGAATGTTCAGATATATTGCTCCCTTTTCTACTGAATTGTTTATCTTGTTCTGATTAATTTATAAGGATTATATGAATATTCTGGATACTAATCATTTCTTAGGGATATAGATTGGAAATATCTTCTCCTTGTTTGTAGCTTCTCTTTTTACTCTCTTCATTGTATATGATGAAAATAACCAGAATTCTAATGTAGTTTGATATCTTTTCTTTAACGGTTCATGCTTTTTAGATCATGCTTTTTAGATCTTGCTTAAGCAATGCTTCCATATCCTAAGATAATCAGTTATTTTGCTCTGTTGCCACATTTTTATAAATTTATATCTATACTTTAGTATTTAATTCACTTGAAATTTATTTGCATGTGTCAGTGAGGTAATGGTCAAATTTTATTCTTTCCAGGCGAATAAACCAATTGTCACAGAATCCTTTATTGAAAACTCATCCTTTCCCCATTGATCTGAAAGTTCATTCTTCAATATTGGAACATTAAAATACAGTGTTTAACATTAAGTGTGATGTTTGCTGTAGGTAATCTACCAGGAATCTATATTCTATATCCGGGCAAGGAAATTCCCTTTTACATCTAGGTTACAACAGATTTCTCTCAGGAAAGTACTTATCAAATACTTATTTTACATATCCTGAGGTTAACATATGGCTTCCCTCCTTTTTAAATTTTAATGTGATATATTACAAAAATTGATTTTTTAAAATATTAAAGCAACCATCCATTGCTTGGACAAACTCAACTTTGTCTTTCTCTCTGTCTCCTCTCTCTCTCTCTCTTTTTACCCTCTCTCCCTCCCTCCTGCTGTTCGGTTACACTTGAGTTTAATGCCTAATATTTTCTTTAGGAGTCTTGCATTTATGTTTATGTGTGAAATCAGCTTATAATTTTCTTTCTTGTCTTCATTGAAGTTTGCTATCAAGATTAAGTCAGCCTTATAAAATGAATTAGGAAATACACTTTTTTAACTCTTGAAAGAGTTGGTATAAAATTACTAAATCAGTTCATTCCATTTTTAGAAAAACTTATTAGTAAAATTGTTTAGGCTGAAGTTTTCTTTGTGGAATAATTTTAAAGTACAGATTTAATCCTGTTAAGGCTATAAAACTTTTCACATATCCATTTCTATCCATTCTCATGTACACGTTCACCATTTACTTTGGTGAGTTATATTTGCATAGAAATTTGTCCTTCAAATTTTCAAGATTTTTGTCATGAAAATGTTTTTACTATTTTCTATTACCTTTTTATCACCCTATATTTTGTATGTATGTCCCTTTTTACATTACTAAAATTGTTTTTGATTCCTTCTTTTTATCTAGAGATTTTCCTGAGGTGCGTGAATTTTATGTTTGGTTGTTTGTTTTGGAGGGGTTTGGGGAGGCAATATATGGATTGGTTGATCCTTTCTGTGTTTGGTTTCATTAATTTTTCTCCTATCTTTATTTTTTTCCTTCCTTGAGGTTTTTCTTCCTTTAGGTTTATTTTGCTCTTCCTTCTCTAACTTAAGTGGATAATTTGCTCATTAATTATCAGCCCTTATTTTTTTTTTAATTTAAGTGTTTTAAAGCTATGAATGTCCCTCTGATTACTGCTTACCTGCATTCTATAAGCTTTGATAAGTGGTATTTTCTAAATTTTTTCTAATTTCCAATATGATATTGCCTTTGATCTATGATTTATTTAGATCTGCAATTTTTACTTTCATACTATTATTGGAACTATTAAATTATCTTTTTCAGCACACACAAAGCCAGTTTCCATGCTTTGCTTAACTTTCTAGTTTTCTACCTTACCTCAATTTTTAACCTGATTTTTCCTTTCTTCCTTGCCAGCTCATGGAAACACCCAAGATAATTCATATATATATAATGGTATATATTGGTGTGTATATATATATATATATATATATATGTATGTATATATATATAATTATTATTATTATTTTTTTTTTTTTTAGAGAGAGAGAGAGGAGGGGACAGAGGGCAGGGGAGAGAATCTTAGGCAGTCTCCACACCCAGCAAGGAGCCAACACAGGGCTGGATTTCACAATCCTGAGATCCTGACCTGATCTAAAACCAGGAGTCAGACTTAACCAACCAAGCCACCCAGGCACACCTCACAGTATTTTTTATCCAGTATTTAAGTTGTTTTCAAAGGGACAGCCAATCAGCTTATACATTTCTTATTTTGTGGTTGTAGATACTTTAAATTTTTTTAATTATTTTGTGTGTAAGATGTGTGTTTTGTGATAAGGTACTGGCATAGTTTGTTAGGGCTGTTGCTTTATTATTTTTCCATGAAAATAAGACATTTAGTTTGAAGAAAATAAAAAAAATTTTAAATTCTCATTGTCTAATTAGTGATAGACAATCTCAGGATCCCCTTTGATTGCTTATTCCAGTGACTTGTTAGCTTTAAACAAAAGGTTGTCCATTATAATAGAAAAATAAATCTGTTTAAATATAAAATCTTTATGAGGAATTTAGGTCTTAAAGCTTCAGAAAATGGATTTTTAAAAATGTTTGGGATCATTCTTAAGATTCATGGTATGCTTAATATTAAAAACAAATCCCAGGAGGCTCCATAGCTCAGAGGTTAGAGCACTAGTCTTATAAAAACAAATCTCTCTTAAATTAAAATAAAAAAAGCAGAGAGCAAAATAGGAAATAATGAAATATTAATTTTTGTTTATTTAAAATTAGCATTCAGAAAAGTGACAAGATATTCATATTAATTACACTGATGTATGAGAGAAAATATTTTGAAAAATTGATATTCTGACATTATGTAGTTCTATTTTATGATGTAATAAATTCCAACCTTACCAGATAGGACATACCAAATAAAACTGAATTAAATAAAGTATCTAACCTGCAAATGTCATGAGTAATACCTAACATTTCCAAATTATAAGTATCAGGATCTTTAGGGTCAGAAGCCCTTTTTAATGATATAAAATATTCAGATAAGATTTTAAAAGATAAGATAAAAGAAGATTTTTTAAGATAAAAGAAGATTTTTTAAAAAGATTAAAAACTGTGCGGCATGAACTGTAAAACTTTTCCTGCAACAGGGTTTGCACATTTCTTAAATATTCCTATAGTAGGCAAAATAATTGTCCCCCAAAGATACCTACATCCTAATCTATGGAAACTGTGACTATGTTAGGTTACATGGCAAAGATGATTTAAGATTACAAATGGCATTAAGGTTTCTAATCAAATGACCTTTAAAGAGAGAGATCATCCTAGATAATCTGGGTCAAGCTATTATAATAACTGAGGTCTTGAAAACACAGAAGACAAAATCAGAAAAGGGGCCAAAATCAGAGGAAGACTTGAAGATGCTAGGCTGCTGGCTTTGAAAATGGAGAAAGGGACCAGGAGCCAAGGAAAGCTGGTAGGCTCTGGAATGTGGAATGTGAAGAAAATGGATCTCCCCTATAGCCTCCAGAAGGAATGCAGCCTTGCTTATATTTTGATTTTACCTCAGTGATCCAACTATATAACAATAAATTTGTGTTTTGTAAGCCACCGAATTGTGATCAATTTTTACAGTAGCCATGGGAAACTAATGTAATTCAACTTCTTCAAATTCATTAAGATACCTTGTAAAAAACAGCTGGTATATTCTACCTGAAAAGGGTATAATTAAAGACACCTAAAATTGATAAATTTATATATAATGGGGGCATCAACTTTCTGCATTCCTACCAAATTTATTTGACATTAGATATTATTTTTATGTTTGAGCCATAAATTACTACCTATGCTCTCTTTCCATATGAAAATCTGGTCAGGAAAATATAATTTTTCAAGCTAATTATCATGGGAACATCTTAAATAGGTTGCTGCTGGTTAAATTGGACATGAGCCTTTTATTTTTATTTATTTATTTATTTTTTTTAAGATTTTATTTATTTGACAGAGAGAGAGAGACAGCAAGAGAGGGAACACAAGCAGGGGGAGTGGGAGAGGGAGAAGCAGGCTTCCCGGCAATCAGGGACCCTGATGTGGGGCTCGATCCCAGGACCCCGGGATCATGACCTGAGCCAAAGGCAGATGCTTAATGACTGAGCCACCCAGGCACCCCAGACATGAGCCTTTTAAAACAAGGTACAAATAGTTCATCTAAAGAGCTATAATTTTGAGATTTCACTATGGAAACTTGTTGTCACCAAGGATTCAAATAACACTTTTTAAATAAAAAAAAATTCCTTTCATTTTTAAATTTCTGAACCAGACTTCACTATCTTACCAGGTTAATACTTTCAGAGGTCTCTCTTAGAAAAGAGAGTAAATTCTCAAATTTGTGTTTTAGAAACATAAGATGTAGCAATATAGGAAACAATTTGGACTTCAGCCAAGATGACACTGTAAGTTCATGCTTTTCGATAACTCCATGGTTCCAACCACATACTGATGATACACAAAGTTAAAAAAAAGGAATAAAGACCCAAAATGGTACAAAAATAAGATCATCTTCACCGTAGATCAAACAAACAAAGTAAAAAGTAGGCAGAAACAATTAGTCTGATGAAGGCAAGATATGGAAAAAGCAGATGTAGCTGGAATTCAGCTCATGTAGAGACATGGGATTAAAATGCTTCACATTTGGTAGGAGGATTCCTTGAAATCAGAGAATATTATGGATTCCAAGATGCTGACAATACAGGGAAAGCGTCAAGCCCAGAAAACCAGGTGAAAATACAAACAGCATCACAAGGAAAGAGGAAAGAATTTTGGGACTGGTATGCAAGAGCTCCAACAGTGCCTTGGTGCAGAAGACATTTCAGGATTTGGTTATAGATTTGACCTGCAGTAAATGAAAAACCATTAGACAGGGATGAGGAGAGAAAGAGTGAGAGTGAAAAGCAAGGGCAGTGGGAAGGCAAAGAAGAAGAAGAGGGAGGAGTGGGAGGAAAGAGGAAGAGGGAGGGGGAAAAAGAGACAAGTAGTGGAAGAAGAGGAAGACAAGAAGAGAGAGAAAGGGAGATGGTAGAAAAACATTTAAAAGATTGCCTAAAGTATACAACCAGAAGTCAATCTCAAATGAGATTAAAATAGTAGAACAGTATGAAAAGCATGTTTTTAAAAAAAGTAAGTTTAGGGGGCACCTGGGTGGCTCAGTTGTTAAGAGTCTGCCTTCGGCTCAGGTCATGATCTTAGGGTCCTGGGATCAAGCCCCACATCAGGCTCCCTGCTCCATGGGAAGCCTGCTTCTCCCTCTCCCACACCCCCTGCTTGTATTCCCTCTCTCTCGCTGTCTCTCTCTCTGTCAAATAAATAAATAAAATCTTAAAAAAATAATAAGTTTAGGATGCTAAAAATCCTCATTAACATCCATAAAAAAATAATTGGCATAAGGATATGAAAGGAACAAATTCTAAATTTTAGATGAAAGATAGCTATTAAAATGCAAAGGTCTATACCTAGAATAAACTCCAGATTGAATACAGAGGGGGAAAAAAGAGGTGAAACAAAAGATCTCTGAGGGATTAACTCAGAATTAACTCAGAACTCTGAGGGATTAATCAACATCCAGAGTAAAAGAGAAAAAGATATTTTTTAGAAAAAGGGGAAGAAGGAATATTGCAGGACATGGAGGGTAGATAGATGGAGAGCCTCCAATAAACAATTAATATGTATTCCAGAATTATAAAGTGGTGCTAGACTGATGGTACCCCCAGATGGTTTCAAAAGCAAGTTCCAATCTTTGGGGAGAAACCCATCTCCATTCTCACTGATCTAACACAGATAAAGTTTCCAGAAAAATAAGGTCACTATCAAAATCTGCAAAACAAACAAGGAAATAAGGTACTATGAGCAAGAGAGGGTAGAAACAAAGAAGCAAATGAATAAAATTCCAAGTCTCCAGCTATAGGAATGACTGGGAAACAGTATTTGCATGTTTAATATGCTTAAATGTATAAAAGGCATTAGAAATACAAACAAAGCTCAAGCACAAGAAAAATTTTCTGACAAAAAAACAAATAGAACTTCTAAAGAGGGAAACACATAATTATTTTAATGCAAAAATTAGTGGGCATGATTAATAGCAATTTAGGCATAGCTAGATACAAAGAAAATTACTGAATTGAAGACACAGATGAAGAAGACAGATGGAGAAAAATGTTAAGGAGGAATGACTGGGTGGCACAGTTGGTTAAGCCTCTGCCTTTGGCTCAGGTCATGATCCCAGGGTCCTGGAATTGAGTCCTACACCGGGCTCCTTGCTCAGCGGGGAGCCTGCTTCTCCCTCTGCCTGCCGCTCCCCCTGCTTGTGCATGTTCTCTCTCTCTCAAAAAATAAATAAAATCTAGAAAGAAAAAGAAAGAAAGAAAGAAAGAAAGAAAGAAAGAAAGAAAGAAAGAAAGAAAGAAAGAAAGAAAGAAAGAAAGAGAAAGGAAGGAAGGAAGAAAGAAAGAAAGAAAAAATGTTAAGGAATGGTTAAGAGACCCAAAGGATGAAGTGAGAAATAGGTATGTATTTATTTACATATATAAAATATATATAAAATTGGCATATATAAATATATAAATACCATATATATATATATATATATATATATATATATATATATATATGCAGATATGTAGAAATGCAGATAGCCCAGCAAATTCCAAGGAGAGTGAACTGGAAAAAAAAAACACAAATTATAATTTATAATAGTGAAATGGCAGATACTAATGACACAAAGGAAATCACCTAGGGAGAAAACAGCTTACCTTCAAGGTATCAAACAAATGTATAGAGAACAGTTTATGTTAGTCTTTGGAAAACATATGCCAGCCAAACACTAACCAAATAAATTGGTTTAATAATTTTAATATCAGAAAAAACAGAATTTAAGGAAAAAGAGGATATACAATGTCAACACATAATAATTTTTTTTGGTGGGGGGGGGTCATGACCTGACCGAAGACAGACGCTTAACAACTGAGCCACCCAGGCGCCCCAACACATAATAATTTTTTAAAAATCCACCAGGAAGTTACAAAAATCTCAAAACTATAGAATTCACTAAGTGGTTTTGGGCATGGACTGAGGAAGGAAAAGATTGCGGTGTGAAGTTTGATGAGGAAGATAAGGAAAAAAGATTCAGTTGGGTGTGGTGTTAGGGAATTCAGTGGTGGTCTTCAAGAGAGTAATGTCCTTGAGCTGATTGAAGAGTGAACCAGATTGCAGTAGGAGGAAGAATGGAGAGGTAAGAAAGTGGAAACTTCAGAACTATGTCTGGGACAGGAGAAAGGAGAGTTATTACAGAAGCTGGAAAGGTACATGGGGCCAAGAGGCTTATTTATTTATTTATTTTTAACTTGGACATTTTTTTTTAAGATTTTTTTTTTTTTTTGACAGCACAAGCAGAGGAAGAGGGAGAAGCAGGTTCCCAGCTGAGCAAGGAGCCCGACGTGGGACTCGATCCCAGGACCCTGGGATCGTGACCTGGGCTGAAGGCAGCCACTTAACCAACTGAGCCACGCAGGCATCCCAAACTTGGACATGTTTTTGAACAAAAGCTTAGATTTTGTGATTTTTGTTTGGCAATATGTAACATTGAAATGATACTTTTCAGGGGGCACCTGGGTGGCTCAGTCATTAAACGTCAGCTTTCGGCTCAGGTCATGATCCCCAGGTCCTGGGATGGAGCCCCTCATTGGGCTCCACGCTCAGCGGGAAGCCTGCTTCTCCCTCTCCCACTCCCCCTGCTTGTGTTCCCTCTCTCGCTGTCTCTCTCTCTATTAAAAAATAAATAAAAAATCTTTAAAAAAAAAAAAAAGACACAGGGAGATGTGAATCTGCAAGGCAAGGAGAGAAGCCACAGAAGAAACCAACCCTGAGAACAACTTATCTCAGATTTCCAGCTTGTAGAATTGTGAGGGAAAAAAATTTTTTTCTGTAGTCTAAGCTACCCAGGCTGTGGTACTTTATTATCATAGCTCTAGCAAACCAGTACAGAAGTGTAGGTTGAAAAGATGGAATCCTGAACTCATTCCCTTCCTAAATTCCCGTTTTTATTTATTATTTTTTTAAATTTAAGATGTGATAGGACCTTGCTGCCAGCTCATGGTCAGGCCGGAGATCAGAATCAGAGATTTAGATCAGTAGTTCAGAGAGGTTGACCCTGAAATTCCAGAAAAAGTAAATGCAGAGTCACTCTCTCCACCATACTGGAGGAGATTAACCCTTGCTCTATTTCTTAGTCTTGAGCTGTATTCAGAAATGTTGTGCAACCCAGTGCATCAGATGGAGTTTGTTATGCTTAGGTGCTTAGGTCATAATGTTGCCCAAATAACACAAACGGTTTTTAAATTCTTGGGTTGCCCATTCTACTATTAAGAACTCAACGATAATAACTGATGCTCTCAAAGAAATTTAAGTCCACAGAATATAAACCTTCCCTCCTAGTTGTTACAGAGAAATATAAAATATTGTGTAAGTAAAAGCTATTAGAAAAGTAAAGTTAAAATCCAAAAAACTGTTTATTTGTTCAGAAACATTAAAGTCTAAAAATATAAGTATACCTTTTGTACAAGCCTTGTGAGAGTTCCAATAATTTCAAATACACTTGAGGATAGCTTTCATAATTAAAATAAATGAAAATGGCAGTCTTTAGATACTTACTAGACTGTCGTAGGCTTTGGAATTAAATCTCAAAATGTTTGAATCATGAACATGTAACTCACCAAGAGTATAACATTTTGTGAAATACTTTACTTCTCTGGTTTCCAGTATTCTTGATGTGCAAGAATAATAATGCAAACCATCCATGATGTTATATGAGATAGCTTATGACAAACCATTTTGTTAACCATAAGGCATGCTATTAGGAATATTATCCTTGCTATTATTTTTTTAAATTTACCTTTGAGTAAGAAAAAAAGTAGCCTTAAGGAATTTTTCTTTCTGAAATTATTTGACAAAACATCTCTTTATCATCTAGAATCTAGTCTCATCTAGAATCTAATGGGTTGGCCACTGTGAACTTTGCCACATTATGTTCTAAACACAGTTTATAGAAAAATGTCATGAAACCTATTGTTCTTTATTTCCAACACCTCAGACTGTCCATGTTTTACCTCTCACTGTGTATTTCCTAAATGAGTAAGAATAAGAAGCAATGGCCATTTTCTCTTGCTGCAGCCAGAATTGTACTGTAGGGGTAGATGTTTATCATACCCATCCCTCACAGGCCAATTCAAGGCAGCTCTGAAGATCAGGATCCCTCTCAAGGTGTGTCCAATTAAACATCCCAACAGGTCAACAGAACACGAAATGTCCAATTTCTTAAAAAGGAAAAGAAGAAAAGTTCACCCAGTTTATCTCTGAACCCAAGAATGGTAGAATGTTATAAACTGTACTTAAAATGGGGGGGGTTAAAATTGAAGTTTCAAGTATCCCCCCCCAATTTGAAACCTCTTACCATTTGAGTGTTAAACAGATACGATGTACTACTTTTCTGGAAATTAATGATCTAGGTTTTCTACCCTTTAATATTTACAGTGCTATATAAAGGGTCTGCTTCTCCCTCTGACCCCTCCCCCTCTCATGTGCTCTCTCTCTCATTCTCTCTCTCTCTCAAATAAATAAATAAATAAAATTTTCATAAAGGCTGTATGTACTTGACATTTCCAGAGCCAATTTTTGCAAATGGTCTTAACCCAGCCTCTAAATTTGCAAACACAAATTATTTGGGCAGATATTTCTGGTAGTTAAATAAAAATGCAATGTTTGAGGATATTATTTGATGCACACCATTTTAGAGGTCATGCTGAAGGAAGGTAGAGTAGGACCCCCCCCTAAAAAATACCCTTGAAAACCTGGATGGTTAGTCATTTCCACAAAGTTTTTATCTAAAAAAGGGAAAAAACAGAATACAATTTAGAAATAGTTTATAGTATACATCAGATGGCCTCAAATCTTTCCTCAAGTCATTGTTATTTTGCAGTTAGTTTCATGAAAGAAGGAAGTTTTCATGTTATTTTCTATCTTATTCCTGGGGATTTGATTTCCTTATCTCACCTTCCCCATTACAGATAATACAGTAAAATACCAAAACTAACAAAAAGATTTACAGAGATCAAATAAGTAGAAGGGGATACTCTCCTCCTCCTGGGTGCTTAAATGGAGAGCTCAGGGGAGCACTTACTCCAGGACCACTGGTCAGGTTTCTACTTGTCTCTTTCATTGCACCGATTTCAACATTCGCTTAATACAGTCACCAGGCCTCTCTCCAAATTTTAGTTATAAAATCAATATAAAATGGAATTTTCCAATCTGTATATAATTTAATTGCAATTTTCCTTTATTTGTGTTTTTAAAAAATCTTTTCTAAAGCTCCAGGAGTGGTCTACCCAAAGTAAAATTGCCTGATTGATTGACAGATTATTTTACAACTAGTAGTTATTATTTCTTTTCATTAAGAGCTGAGTGGCTTTTAGAGTAAAAACAATACGGTGAAGAAAAGGTCTTTGATTCATTTATATCAAATAGAAAATTGGAGAGAAAAAAGTTAAAAAGTCAGTGATTTTGACAATACGTGCATTTCCTGCATCACATATTAATTGGCAGTCATAGATTGTAACAAGTGGACACACAATGTAAAAGGGAAAGGTAAAGGTGTGTTGAAGGTTTTTAAAAGTGTTATGCAGTAGGTGATAATTGATCTTTTCTTAGTTCTTATATAAGTGAGTTTATTTCACATGTAGCTTTCCTAGATTACTTTGTTTTATTTACCCTAGGTTGATATTTGGAAAAGAAAAAAAAAAAACCAGTAAATGTCTTATTTTAATCCCCACGGAACCAGTAAACCCATCAGAGGCATTGTATTCTTATTGGGTTAACTTTAAATAATTAAAAGGTAATTTTAAAACAAAGAAGTTTAAACTTTAAACTTCTGTCTAAGAAGATAGAAACTCTGTACAACCTTTAATTAAAATAAACAAGACAATAATTTAGCAACCTTGAACAAGATAAGCTTCTGGGTTAAACCTATTTTTCAAAAACCAATCCTTTGAGAAAATTTTAGTTACCTCATATGGATGGCAACCTAGAACTAAACAATCAGATATAATCTGGACCATTGGTTTATAACGCTTCATGTATTTCATCTGAACTTGCTAGTCAGCAATGTAAGAAACATAAGAGAGATGAACAAAGTAAATAAATTGTGTTGCTATTTGCAGATCATATGTATTTCTTGGTCATGCATCACCAAATGGTAACTACACTAAGAAGGTTACTCAGCCGGCAGGGCCTATTTTCTTTCTATGTACCTTTGCATGAATGATGACATCTAATATGGTGATGGCTAGAGAAAAGTTTAACATATTTCTTCCCAATATGCTCTAGTCTTATTGATGATGGCTTGTAAGAAATTCCTTGGACAAGTGGCATAGCTGATCCCAACAAGCTGTGTCTAAATTCCATATCACCACATATGCCAAACTCTCCAGAAGCGTAAAATAACATCCATGAGCAAATTGAGCCAATGGGTAAGAATAGGAAGTCAGTAACTGCTTCTGAGTATTATTTATTTTTTAGTTGTTCAAAGAGTCACTTTTAAGCTCATGCTGTGAGTGTCTTTAAAATGCTTTTTTGGGGGGAGATTTGTGATTAATTTTAGCCTGGGGAGACTGATTTAGAGCTCCAGATTTAGGTGATACTGCTGAGCTCTTGAAATTGACTGAGGGAAGCTGTTGAATATTTGGCCTAGAAACAGAATCGTGTTATATAAAGAGAGGCCACAGCACTGAGGTAGCCTCCCAGAGGGCAAAACCAAAATGAGTCTGCCTTTGAGGAATTCAGCACACTTGGGAGGAAAGAACCAAGTAAATTATGCACCCAAACCAAAACCAGGCTGATGAATTGGAGCGTTTGGTAAAGAAAAGTGGGAGCTAAAAATTACATTAGTCTATTAGCAAGCGAGGGGGTAAATGTGATTTGTTTGGGAAATAGTTGTGTAAAAGTATGATTCCATGCTTGATTTATAAACAGAACCCACTCAGAGTAGGTAATTCCTGCCTGCTCCCTGGCTGCCACTCATCCTTTGCTCAATGTGTGCCCTGCCTGCCAACCAAGGTTTTCTGGGCATTCACCCATCATGGATCCCAGTTCACCTTGCAACATGCCTTCCTTGTTCTATCCACATTTGTATTTGTCTCTGATACCTCCTATTCCCCCATGCCTATCCTTCCTTTTCCTTCTAAGGCATCTTGTCTATCCATATTCCTTTTTATCTTTTGCTTATCAATAGTTGCATTCAGCCCTTAATATGGGTTCTGTGATGACCATTTCACCATGTGTTTATTTCTTTGGTTTGACAAATCACCCCATTAAAATTGGGTAGGGTGGGCACACATCCGGTTGTTAGGGGAATTTTTTCCAATAATTTTGCACACTATTCCAAGATAGTCTCTTAGAAGGGTTACACTCAACCTTTTCTTGATTTTGCATAACTAGGATGAAATGGATAAAAAGTTAAGAATTAAAAGGAGGTCATGTTACCAGACAGAGGACTGATTCCAAATTCAGGTTTGGTTGCTTGCTGTTTGAAAGGCAATACTCGAGAGATAAGCATCAGTGGGAAGGGTGGTTACTTTCTTCAGGAGGCTGGCATCTTTGGAAGATGGCAGACTAAAGTCTCAAAGACCATCTCCCCATCTAGGCGAAGTGGGTTGTTTTTAAGAGGAAGGCGCAGGAAATGGTGAGGGGGCTACGTGCAGGAGAAGCTGGTGCTTAGCAGTTAATTTGTCCTTTCGAGGCTTCCAGATTCCCCTGCTCTGCCAGTAATCAAGGCTCCCAGGCATCTCTTAATAAAGGATAGCATGGTCATTGGTGGCTGTTACCAAGTGTGCTCAGCCTCCTCAAGGCCAGTGGTCTGCAAAATCTTAAGGGAGGTCTACAAACAATGGGGTTTAGGTCAGCAAGCAAGGTGGGATGCCTGGGTGGCTCAGTCAGTTAAGGTCAGCAAGCAAGGAGTGCATAAGCTTGAAACAAATTAGCCCTTGGAGTGGGGCGGAGTTCAGTTACGGGAAAAAAATAGAATAACTGAAGCTGCCATGCATTGCTGATGGTACAAAGACTTTGTAAAATGATACTACAACTTTGGAAAACTGCTCAAGAGGTTTTAATGAAGTTCAATATATGCCCACTTTATGATACAGCAATTCCATTGCTAGGTATTTTTCCCAAAGGAATGAGTGCTTATGTCTCCAAAAAATGATTTGTACAAGAATATTCATAAAAGATCTATTCCTCATAGGCAAAAGACTAGCAACAATCTGAATGTCTACCAATAGGAGAATGAATAAACAAACCACAGATACATACAACAATATGGATGGATCTCAAAATAACTGTGCTGTATTGGGGCACCTGGGTGGCTCAGTTGTTAGGCGTCTGCCTTTGGCTCAGGTCATGATCCCGGGGTCCTAGGATTGAGCCCCGTATAGGGCTCCCTGCTCAGCGGGAAGCCTGCTTCTCCCTCTCCCACTCCCCCTACTTGTGTTCCCTCTTTCGCTGTGTCTCTCTCTAATAAATAAAATTAAAAAAAAATACTGTTCTGTATTAAGTGAAAGAAGCTAGACATGAATGAATACGGTATGTTTCCATTTGTATGAAGTTCAGGAATAGGCAAAAACTAATCAATGGTGATAGATATCAGGATAGAGCCTACTCTTGGAGGGGGATTATTGTCTGGGAAGGAGTATGAAGAAATTTTCTGAGCAACAGAAATATACTAGTTTGCTCTGAGTGATGGATATTTGAGTGTAAACATTCATTAACATTTTCTAAGCTATACCCTTCAGATTTATGCATTTTGCTGTAGGAAAAGTACACCCTATTTAAAAGGCAAAAGGGAATGAATAAAAGAAGATACAGTGAAAAGAACTGAAGTCTGGAAATAAAAATTCTGGATTCATAATCTTAGCTCTCATTTACTTAATCTCTTTCAACCTCAGTTTTCTCATCTGTAAAATAGGGAAATATCACCTACCTCATAGGTATATTAACCAGATTAAATTACTTAATGGTAATTAATCCATAAATATTAATTCATTTCATGTCCCCTTCTTCCCTGTTTTGACTAATTATTAGCAGCATTATTCCTAGCCAGTATTCTTTCTACTTATTATGCTACCAAATGAATGCTGTTAAAGTTTGAAGAGCACTGTTCTAAGAGATTTCCAGTGTGTGTCATCACATTCAAGGCTTGATAAATTATGCATTAAATACATCGATTTAACACTGCTTGAAGCTACATCTTCCAATCTTATTAGATCAAAGAACTCCTCCCCCAAATATATATTTTGGGGGAGAGCAAGATATAATTATTATCTTAACTGCAAAACTTTGTTCAAAGAAACACCTTGAGAAACATAAGTGTAGCAAATCTCCCCATTTCTGAATAAAATTTTTGGGTATCCTCTGGCACATTCCAGAAATTTTAAGTTCAGGGTAAGTGTTCAGGATATGACTACAGCTCTTAGAACCAATTAATTTGATGCACTGACCCAATTAACACATATGTGTTTGGACAAATAACCCAAGAAAATAATTCTCAGGCATATCAGAAGCACATGGTGAGCTTTGTAAAAATACACATTGATTTGTCATTCAGATTCTTTGGAGAAACAAGAATGGTAATCTAAACTCTAGGACCTTTCAGAAATACTGTCCCTGGCCCCCACTTCATCATATTCTGTGCATTCTGAAAGATATCTTCTAGTGATTACAATACCACCCCACCCAGGTAAATGTTTCTCAGCTCAGATTGCACGTTAATATCACTCGGGCTTAAAAACAACAATTTCCGGGTGCCTGGGTGGCTCAGTTGGTTGGGCGACTGCCTTCGGCTCAGGTCATGATCCTGGAGTCCCGGGATCGAGTCCCACATCGGGCTCCCTGCTCGGCGGGGAGTCTGCTTCTCCCTCTGACCCTCTTCCCTCTCGTGCTCTCTATCTCTCATTCTCTCTCGCCCAAATAAATAAATAAAATCTTTAAAAAAAAACAAAAAAACATCAATTTCCAAAGGCCACCCTTGAAAACTGATTTAATTGGCCTGGGGTTAGACATGGGCATTGGTATGTTTTAAAGCTTCCCAGGTGATATTAATATGCAGCATGAGTTGAGACCCACCCTTCTGAGAGAAATAACAGTGTTCCCTTGACCCCATTGCCAAAACTACCCATCATTTTGTTTTGTGGGTATTAGTCAAAAGAATGTCTGTGCTGACATTTCTTATTTGGGGGCCTTTGTCTCTATATGGTGCACCAGTGTACATCAAAGTGGTATTTCAGAAAGTAGAGGCCAGTGAGTCGGTTGAGAATTGCGGCTCTGAGTCATTAAGATAATATGAGGATCTGGGCAGTTTGCACACTGTCCTCCATCCATATTCATTCAGAGCTCTAAAACTGGATATTACATACAAGCAATTTGTAGAAAAACCTCTAAAAGGTATAGAAAAACCTCTAAAAGGCTTTTTTCATTGTCTTTAAAAATAATCATTTTATAATTTAACTTCATTTGAACAATTTTTAAATAAGTGCAGTTATCAGAGAACTCATTTTTCCCGTCACCTAATTCATATAAGTAAAGGTCATAGCAAGGCTTTTAAAAATAAGCATTATTCTTCTTTTTGAGAAAGAATCCACCATTAACAGATGTTTTTAAGGCTTCCGTCACCTAATAGCTTTAAGACTTCATTTTAATATTTATTATAAATCAAACTGGTTTTCAATTAAATGTGTAAGTAGCAAATGAGAAAAAAATTAGGAATGCCTTATCTAAATTATGGCTTTTTGAGGGCATATTTCTTGTTTACTTGGCTGCCTTGTGCATAAATATCCCACTTTTTTACCACTTGGAAATAAAAAGACTCATAGGTATAAGTGGGAGGTTTTGTGGAAAAATAAATATTTATTTACTTAAAATGCACAAGTACTAAAAATAAAATAAAACATACCAGTACTACATTCAAGCATGGGAAGCTTGAATAAACCTCCTGCAAGTTGGCTTAATATGATTTTTTTTTAAAAAAACAGTCCTGCAAACTGTATGGGAATGAACCTAATGGAAATCTGAGCATTGGTGTACTTCGCAAAGAAAAGGTACGTCTTTACCTGGCTTGACTGGATTATTAAAAGACATGCACACACGCACACACACACACACACACACACACCTCCTCTTATTGTCAAATGATAGATAATAAATCTTTATTGAGTATGTAATGCAATTTTTTTTTTTTACTAATGGCAAATTTAAACTGAGGCAGTCAGTTCTTTTATCAATTTAAGGCATGTTAGTACTGCTATTGATAGAACTTTTCTAGACCTCACCTTGTATAACTTAAACAGTGCTGGTCACCAAAATTTGCAAGGTTTAATTGCTCTTTGGGGGAACAGTGAAGAGCAATTATATGAATGATACCAGATCTCAACGATTAAGTTATGTGAAAAGACGGGGAAAGTTGAGCAAATCCTCAGTGGAAAAGAAAAGACTTCACGTAACCCAGTTAAGTTTTAAAAATTATAAGGTGGATTGATAAAATTGATCTAAGCAAAGTCTTTATGCTTCAAGACCAGAGAAATGAGTAGATATGATCTGAAAATTAGAAAGTTGGGAACAAGGCAAAAAGAAGGCAAAACTCTTTTACACAAAGGATAATAAGCATATGGAATAAATTACTGTAAAGGGCCCCTGAAGCAAGGAGCATCATTGAATACAGGAGGGAATGAAACGAATTTCTAAATGAAAAGGGAAGATAGAGAAGAACAGGAAGAAAATCGGCTAGCGGAAATAAGGGAACCTTTAAAAATGCAGGTGTGATGAGCAGAGAAACCTTTCATTGGGGTCCCTTCACTTCTTTCTGTTAGTGCTGCTAAATGGCTTTTGGCATAGCCTGTAATGTGAAATAATGTCATAGATTGGTGCTCCATGCTGTCACATTTAACCAAATGCTACATGGCATGTAACATTCATCTATCTTCAGGGATGTCTAAATACAAATCTATGTAATGTAATTCTACTCTGCAAATAGGTAATTTGGAAACATTACCCACCTTTGTGACCAATGAAGTCAACTTTTCTAGGCATGTTACATATTTCCTTGGTCTGTTGCTTTAAAAAAATAAATTAAGTATTGCCCATAAGCTCCTATAATCTAGTGCATGTCTTAATAATAGATGAGATGATTTTCAATAGGACATGCAGAAATATGAAGGCGTATTAACCATTTGTAAACTATTCATAATGGGACTGAGTGTCTCTCCTTGAGCACACTGTCTTCTGTTATATCTGAAAAGAACCCCCTGCCTTCTTAGCTGGAAGCATGAATCTTTTTTAAGGAAAGGGCGCTGAGGCTGAATACAGGATTTCAAGTGATGAATGATTTGAAACATTAATATGTAAGGTATTGCTAGCTAATTATTCAGTGGTTACTTCAGTGACTTAGATGCGGAATAGGCTACCTTTGGGAGACAGGATTCTGCTTTCAAGCGGTGCTAAAGTATTATTACTAGAAGTTATATAGTACATGTTACTGCTAACTCTCCCAAACGATACAGATACATAACTTTCTGGTCTAAAATATAAAGAGCTTACTATAGGCATAGTCATCAAGTGCTTAGAAATATCTATTTGGTTAAAACAGACAAGAAAGGGGAGTTTTCTCTAATGTAGGCTTAATTTTGTATTTTAAATATCCCTTTCATAGGTATAGTCTTTTCCAGACACTTGAACAGGACACTTTAAAAAAAACAAACAAACATTTTAATACCAACAAAGAACACGAGAAGACACACAACTGGACAATGGTTTATTAATGACTAACCCAGAACTTTCTGAACTGGTCAATCATAAGGTGGCATTTCCAGATGAGAAAGTTCATCAATAACACATCAAGACCATTAACAAACTTTGTTGGCCTGGACATCTGACCTTGAGATTCAAGTCAGATGTGGGACATGTTCACTATTCACAGGCAAGGTTAGTGTAAGTAAATTAATAGCAGATCATAATCTGCCAAAATGCCCGAAGAAGATCACGGTTTTAAGAAATAGAATCTAAAATGCCATAATGAGTTTCTCCAGAGAAGTAGATAAGTAAACAGGTAGGACAGACTCCACTAGATTCCTAGATCTGAGCACAGAGTCTCTAAACTACAAAAGAGTGACAGGTAATTGGCACAGTGGGTCAATTGGGTCTAAACATCCAGCACTTCAGTCCGGGGAAAAGTTGACAAAATCATGTTACTGGTTGCATCACTCCCAATGTTTTCTCTCACCTCAAGCCAAACCAATGAAAGTCATGGCGAAATATCATGGCATTCTTTCCCACTGAATTAACAATCTTTCTAAAAACTGTCCTCCCAGGAGATCCTCACAATCCCCTGGGTTTGGTACTGGAGATGAAATTTAACAATCCTTGCCCAGATCCCTACATAGATGTAAATTCAAAATGGGGCTCGACCAAATAATGTCCATGGAAGGTGTCAGGGAAACTCTGAGCAGCAGAACAAGCCACTTTTCTAGAAAACTGTATCTTTCTCTTCTGACCTATTTCGTAATGAATAGCAAAGGATGTGTGAGAGGAAAGATTTTGAGTGTCTAAAGGCACAGGAAGTTAGTCAAGGCATGTTTGTTTTGTGGAGATGTAACCTCAGAATGCATTTTTTTTAGTTGGGGCTTTTTGGTCTCATTTTCTCAAAAGTTAGATATAGTTTGGTAAGCAGGTAAGTACCTGGGTGGACATACAGGTGCATAAGGAGATAATAGCACTGATTCATTTGGTTGACAATGCTTTGAGACATTTTATTTTGCAAGCTGATTATGTGTTGCAGAAATAAATAGACAACAACACCATAGAGAAACATTTGTCTCGTGTTTAAATTTTAGGGGCACAGGATTTACAGGGTATAGTTAAAGCAACACATACTGGTATTTTGTGGATGCTGAGATTAATTTTCAATATGCAGTCTCCCTTGGGATATTTATATTCTTCCAATCAGCATGGAACTGTCCATCAAAACTAACATAATTTTTTTTTTTTAACTTGGCACTGGGAATGTTTCAGGGCTTTCTTTAAAGAGCTCTAGACAGATTAGCAATCTTCCTGTAAAAATGACCTCTGTCATTTTCCCCAGTGCTGGCTAGTTATTTCAATGCAGTTGAATTCAGAGGAGGAGAGGGGTTTCCCCTTTTATTCTTCCTCCTGCTTTTGGATAATTTTAGAACCATTTATTTGAGGTACAAGAACTTAGGGCTATTTTAAGAAAGTACTGATATTTACTTTAGAATGCAATATGCATTATGGTTTAAAGTTTATTTCTAATTAGAGCAGAGCAAAATAAATAGTTTCCGAGAGGGAAAAATACATTTTCCCCCACAAATTGCTTCCATCATTTTTGAACCCTGCTAAGCATTTTTAATAGATATGTGCCCTTAGCTCATCGTTTGCATGCTAACAATTTCATCTGAATACCAATATAGACACAAAATAAATGATTGTTTCCTGCCAGAGGTATCTGCAGAAGAAATCTTGGAGTAAAACATTGTCTTTGCAGCTCATTGTGTCTCTAATTAGAGTGGAAGGAGGCAGAAGCTTGCTGGTGTCAGTCCGTGTTTAGCATGCCCTGGAGCCTCAAACTCCTGTGGGTATCAAAGTGCACTAATTAAATGAGGGGTCCACAATACGGCACTAAACATCAGAGTGCGAGAAAGAGTCCAGTGTCCTCAGTGCCTTTGAGAATCCGTGGCCCACGCTAATTACCCATTGTTGAATTGACTTTCCATTCTGTGAGGAATGAATGGTTCCACTCTCCCTCCTCCCCCCCCCTCCCCCTTTCTATTTTACCATCTTTGCTTTGGCCGCCTAATTAATCTTATGGAAATCTCCCGAAGCCAGATTCCAGCAAGGTTGCCCCGATGTTTATAATTTGATTTGTGATGATAAAAGTGAAGGCACCCGGTGATGGAACAGTGTCATTTTCAACACTCTTGAGAATCGAAGAGGCTATCAATCTTTCCCACGTGCACGGCAAACTGATATCCTAGAAAATTAACTTCAATTAATAACAGAAATCCCCAGACACACGGGAAAGTGGAGCTGCTTTGAAAGAGAACCTTCAAAGATGTCTCTGGACTGTCTTTTATATGCAGACCTTTTTTATATAAGAGATCCTCAATGAGGAAATATATATGTGTGTATATTTTCCTTTTTTTTCAATATTATTTTCAGGGAGGTATGATATCTTTCTTTCATACTGGTGTAGAAAGAATTTAACAAAAGTTCTCTAGGTTTATATCAAAGCATTCCTGTCTTTAAACTCCAACATTTGGTGTCTTTTTTTCTTTTGATCTGATGAGCAATGTGATTTTAAACATTTGAAAACTTTTCTCCTCATCCAAAAAGGCTTTATGTGGGCAATCAACGTCTTAAATTTAATAACAAAGTACACACGAATGTACAAACATCATAGATAAAACTCACTAAACTTGACAACAGGAAAGTTTTCAACAGAACCTGTCCAATGTAGTAATAGCGAGGTTGAATAAGGAATAAAAAGCCTCTTTTCTGCAAAGTTTTATATCAAATATTACTTGATTTAACACAAGTCTACTCTCTGTATGTTTCATTATATGCTCTGGTTGTGGATTTACATTTTTTAAAAAAGCAAGCAGTTATTGTTGCACAGCACAATTTCAGTTTATTGATTAAAAGATTTATAATATTTTATCATGATAACCAGAATGAATGCACCATCCAGCATAGTCTCACAGATCAGTGTCTAATTCTGTCCCCCTCTTACCCTCTACTCCTTTATTTGCTTCTTTCTCTGCTTATATTTCTACTTATCTTATTTCTTTATTTTCTCTTTAGAGCCTTTAGGTTACTAAAGCATAATTTTCAAACTAAAAGAAACATAATTCTCACCAATAAATAACAAGCACCTGTCTATGTTTTATTTAACTTAGCAATGAGGGAAGCAACAGGATGGAAAAGGTAGTTCAGAAAAGATGAGAAGAACTGGGCTTGTATACAGTCGTTGAAATAAGGGTGGTGAAATAAGATTAAGAAATTACAAAATGGATTAATCCCATGGCTCAAAGAATATGTATCCTTTAGAGTTAAATTTTCCACTGGACAGAATAGAAAATTACCACACCTTCATTTCCTAAGAGTCAACTTCTTACTTTTCAGAGTTACAAAATGCCTGGCTCTAGTCAAGTATGAATTCTAAATAAAACAGTTACATTCCCAGAGAAAAATCAGATGATCCTCACTCAGCCTCAATCCTGTTGGATAATTCTCTAGCATGACATTAAGGAAACAAAATTATTTTTCTGTTTTATTTCCAAAGTTCTGGATAATTCTCTTTAACAAGGTGAATACACTCACTACTTTGTCAAAGTATAAGCAGGATGACACGGAGATTCTAAATTTGATTCTAAAACCAAAAAAAAAAAAAAAGGAAAAAAGAAAAAGATTGGTTGTCTGTTGTAGAATTTAAAATTATTATTGGAATTATTACACGATTGAATTTATTTTGTACCATTTCATATTCTTATTAATGGTCGCGGGAATGTGGAATTAACAGGGGAATCTCATGTAGTCTATGAATTGCATTATTGAACCATCTACCTTGACTGTTTATGTGTGCTGTATTTGGATTGGCTGAAATTTTATTTCTATCCTCGATAACTAGGAACACTTGTTTAAAAAAGTGGAATTTGATCTAATTAAAATCCCACATATTAAGTAGGGAAATGATATATCATGTAAGTTTTCCCTGACATGTTAAAGTTAATATTCTGAGTTTTCTAGCAAGCAATTAAAAATTACTTTTGCAAAAAGAAAGGAGTATTATCAACCTTAATGTTTTGAATTCCATACATTAATTGTATGTTCCTTAAGTCATAGCTGAAAGCTAAATTAGGTGTCAGAATTGACCATTTTTATGCCTTTTCTACCAGAAGTCTGGAAATTCTTTGACAAGCAAAAACATTCTTTGCTATCATTTTCTTATACTTATGTTGTCTTTAGCATGTATAACATCAAGAACGATTTTTCAGAAATGACTTGGGGGCGCCTGGGTGGCTCAGTTGTTAAGTGTTTGCCTTTGGCTCAGGGCAAGATCCCAGGATCCTGGGATTGAGCCCCGCATCAGGTGCCCTGCTCAGTGGGAAGCCTGCTTCTCCCTCTCCCACTCCCCCTGCTTGTGTTCCCTCTCTCGCTGTCTCTCTCTCTGTCAAATAAATAAATAAAATCTTAAAAAAAAAAAAGAAATGACTTAAGAGGAACTTTAATTTACTTCTTAAAAAATACTAGTCGTTTTTTGGAAATACTATTTTCTTCTAAACAGATGGAAACATTATTTCCAGCACATTTTTATTGTACACAATTCAATTATAAAGTACTGCTTAATCTCACTCTATGGTATGCTAATAATTATAAATAGGATTTTTTCCCTATGAAATAAACATTTTCTTATTGTGATTGGTTTTAATAAAGTGGAAAGAACCAAGACTGAGAATAAACCAGAAGTATCATGCAGATTCACGAATACTATTAACTTGATTATGCAAAATCTGTCCATGGACACCCTTACATGGAAAGAGACAATGAAATAAAAGTGTTTATATATGTATTGTTAGGATTAATACAAACTTTACCTGAGCAATTGTATTGTGAAAGTCTAAAGGTGATACTGAAATCATCAGAGCATTATACAAAATGTCAAGAATGTGAGAACCAGAATTCGTGATGAATGTCAAAAGAATGTTTACTCTGGGTGATATTAGGTCATGTGACATGGCTATCACATGGTTAAAAAAAACTCACCTATGAACACGGTGATGTTTTAAAACATATCTTCAAAAGCTACTTCTTATTATCACTTACGGTTCATTATTTTTAAGATAGATGTTTTGGGCTGCACTAATACTCCCCAAAAGGCAATTAAGGATAGGAAATATATTTTTACCAAATATAATAAGACCACATTAATTCAGTTTTTGCAGAACTGTATAAAAATCCTAATGTCCCAGGTAGGCTTGTATTATTTTACCATATCTCCTGGTTAGTACTAAAAGGATCATTTCCAGATCCAGTGGGTTTCCCATTTTGCCAGCACTGGGCTACCTCCACATGGCATGATTAGCTCTCATCTTAGAAATTGTTTAACACTTTTCAAGTTAAATAAAAAGGAACTGGATGATGTAATAAATGTTTTATATTCAATAAGATAATCATCATATTTCATACATTCATTCTTAGAGAGTGCCTGTTTCCATCCTTCAGAAATGACCTGCGAGTAGTCGAGCAATAATGTTAACTCTATATGGGCTTTATTCTTGGCTCAGTTAATCACACATTCAATTTACCTATCTTCCTGCCCATGTGCATTATAATGCAAATCAATTCAAGTAGAGATGTGAGAGCTTAGGAAGCCTGGCCTGGCGAGCCAGCTTCCTTTATTTCTTGCCTTAGAGCTAGCCAACCTCCGGAGATGAAGATGAGCTTAATTAGAATTATAGAAGGATTTAAAAGTCAGTTAAAAAAAAAAAATAGAAAACTATTCAAACTGAATATTCAGTTCGCAACAAAGTCGAAGAAAGCTTTAGCTCCTTGTGTCCAAACATCTCAACCCGCAAAGGGTCAGAGGACAGTCTTTAAGGGAAAACTATTCGCGGCATTCACTGCAGTCTTTCCCCAGGAAGAAAAGTATTAAACAAGTTCCATGCTATTTGCCACATGGCAGTCAGGCGAGCAAACGGGGGCACTTTTCACCCCTGTTGCAGCCCTAGTTCTATTCCCTTCTGGCCTCATACAACCCAGGGCTGTGATACACAATACTACAGGTTCTAAAGGCCCAGGAGCCCCAGGAGATAAAAGGGCAAGTGCAGCTGAGTCAAAAAGTCTTAAATCTAGCTCAAGGAAACAACTTCTGATCTGACAATGTTGAAATCTATTCAAGCCCAATACTCCTGAAGGATAGCAAAGGTTTGGAAATCCCCTACCCTCTTGTGTTCTGGAGTCTTTGCTAGGACTCGCCATGCCCATTCCTATCCCTTGTTTCCTTACAACGAGGTCAGACACCAACCCTCTAAATTCCCATTTTATTACCCCACATACACCATTAGTTGAGCTGCTTGTTCCCATGGACCAATCAGGAAAAAATGATGGTTTAATCAACATTTGGTTAAGCTTCTCAGGGCCCTGAATTTTGACCCACCCTCATCCTGTGCCGGCATACACACTCCTCATGAGAACCTATGGGCCACGTGGAAAACATTCTCTGATCTACTGTCAGACCATGCCCCTCTCCCATCTCACTCCGCCCCACCCAGCTGTTTAACTCAATATAAAAGAAAACTTTTTTGCCAGATCCTTGAGGATCTCATGGTTACAGTGTTCTCCCTGTTCAATAGCCCCTTTCCCCCTTCTTGCAATAAGCGTTTTTAATAAAGTCTTGCCTTAGTAAATCCGAATTTGTTTTTTATTTGACAAATCCTACCAATGTCCAGGGACCTTGAAAACTTTAGGTGTACTCCTCTCTCGGGGACTGAATTTTCCTAGATTCCCAGTAGTGAACCCCTAAAAGATCCTCTAGATTTGTGTTTCCAAAACCTGCACACACATTTCTGCAAAGTAAGCTTTATGTGGCTAACCATTCTCTAGAAGAACCAATTTTATCAATGACTTTACAGGAGGGATATTTTTGTATTTTTAAAAGCTATAATCACATTTTCACAAAAGCAAAATCTACAGAATTCTAATCAGGCAGGCCACTCTAAAGAATTTTAGTAAAATAATTTAAAAATTCTAAAATAATCATAGAATGAAATGATCTATCATGGTGGAAACCAACAATACAAGTATCATAGTCATATCAAAGTGACGGGGGCTTCAAAATGGAGGTAAATTCCACCATGCTGATGTAAACTTCTCAAGATCTTCTTCACCCCAGGACCTGGAAGCTGAATCAGGCTGAGAATCTGGTTTTTGATAACTGAGTTTATAACTTAATAAACTGATATTTTCGTTCATTTTGTTTACACACATAAATGAATACACACATGACACACAATCATTGCCTCCCCTAAATTAGTTTAACTTCTGGCACAATTGTTCTGAACAGATAGGAATAGAGTATGCAAGGCTCCGTATAATTTTAATAGCACCAATAATCCTGTTTATATAAATGTACTTATATCAGTCTTTACTTACCCTATAAAAGGTGTGGTTATATCTAAATTAAATTTCCAACAGTAAACATATGTGAGTTCATAAAAACAGACAGAATATATGCTATGCCCAGTTTATTAAAATACAAAACAAAAGAATAAAAGAAATTCAAAACAATGGGAAATCCAGGGTTATGTCAGATCAGATGCTCTCTTCTAGGCTCCTAACAATGAACATGGTAATGAAGATGAGGCTAACTTGCCCCAGTAATAATTAATTTATCAATGGCAAAGAGTCACTTCCATTTAAAAAGGTATAGGATATACCTAGACACCTATTTAAAGTGTGTATTTTATGATTCTGAGGTTAATGGTTGAAACTTTGGTCTCTTTCACATGAAACTATCCCAAACAATAACTGCCCTGAAGCATTTCTCTTTCAAGGGATTTTCAAGTTTGGAAGAAAAATCGCTAGAATGCTTTATAACAGCAGAGAGCTTGATGGGAGAAATGACATTACACCACAATCAAACATATAGGGAAAGCATGGCTTGGCAGTCTACAAGGGAAACAGGGCTTTAAGGATATCGACCAAGACTAGAAGGTACCTGTTGGCCCTGAGGAAGGGGTTAGAGGGCAGGGGGGTGGGTGGAGAGGAAGAGGGAGGTGGGCAGGCACACCCCTGAGACACAGACCCCTTGTGCAGCCCAAAGACTGAGACTTAAGAGAAGATTAGAAAATGCCCCCTTTCCCCACATCCTGCCACCAAGCTTATTAGACCTCAGTAACAGTAACAGTGGAATATAGCCAGGAGACCTGTGAGAAGCAGACTTTTTCTGAGAATCAGCACAAAAGGAAGCACCAAAACCAAGCAGGGAGACAAAAATAAGGTGACAAGGTGATGGAAGAGTTTGAAGCCTCTGATGCTCACAGTTACAATGAACATAAAATATAGCCCAATTATTGGCTGGATGAACATAAATCTTCACACTAAACACATATTTACCTCAGTTTCTACTGCCCTCTACAAGGTGCTTTGCTCTTAACAATAAATTACAAGGTACGCCAAAAGACAAGATAAACAAAGGCTGAAGAGACAAGGCAATCATCAGAACCATATGAAGATATGACAGAGATGTTAGAATAATCAGACAGGGATTTAAATATTATTATGGCAGCCAAGCATGGAGATTATTCGATTGGCTGTGTTTGCCTTATTTGGAAAAGCCCCCTTGTTTAAGTAATTTTACAGGAAAAGGTAGAGAACAAATAAGACTAGTTGTGTAATACCAATAAAGAGATGGAAGCCATAAGAAAGGGTCAAAGTCAATGCCAGAAATAAAAAATACAGAAGCAGAAATGAAGAATGCCAGGGCTGGGCACACAGAGACTTAGCATAGATGAGGAAAGAATCAGTGAGGTTTAGGGGTGCTGGGGTGGCTCTGTCACTTAAGCATCCAACTTTTGATTTTGGCTCAGGTCATGATCTCAGGGTTGTGATCTCAGGGTCGTGAGATCAAGCCCCACAGTGGGCTCTAGGCTGGGCATGGAGCCTGCTTAAGAGAGCCACTCTCTCTCCCTCTCCCTCTCCCTCTCCCCCCACCCCCCCATCCCCACTTCCACACTCTCTCAATACATATATATATATATGTATATAAAAGAAAAAAATCGGTGAGCTTTAAGGTCAATGGAAATTACCCAAACAGAAACACAAAGAGACAAACAATGAAAACAGAAACAAGAGAACATATTTTCAAACGCTGTGGTATGATATCAAATCCTACAACCTCATCATGGTTGGAACACTAGAAGGAGGAGACAGAGAGAACAGGACAGAACAAATAGTTGAAGAAATGTGGCCAAAGTTTTTCCATTGCAAGGCGAGCTACCTTAACCGAACTTGATGTTTTCATCATCTGGATTTCCGGCAGATGCTTGGAAAGACAGGTGTCACACCCTGTGGTGTGGGGGGCAACCCAGCCTAGGTAAGGTGTTAACCATGAGAAAGAAAGACACAGTTTGAAAATCTGAGAAGATGCTCAAGGTTTGTATTTTCAAATATTTGTATAACTAACTTTTAAAAATACCACTGAACATATATCTATAAGATATAAATGTTTAGTAAGCAGAGAATAGTCTTTTAACAATTTAAGTACTGCCGAGAACTGTGACGGGTCTGAGATTTGACTTTGTTCGCAAGGGAACAAGTTGCCTGCCACAGCTTCACAGATGCTGGCAGGAGACACAGGACCCCTGAATCACAGAAGAAAGATGTTAGTTCTTGAGGCACAACAAGCAGCATGAGCATCACCCTATGAGTATCAGCTTCCCTCGACTCCTGAATCTCACAGTGGGGCAGTGGAGGCATCCAAGTGCATGCTGCACGCACAGAGGATTTGTGTTCCAGCTGAGGAATCCTGAGTTTAGGGGATCACAACCTTTCATGATAGTCTGCAAGGAAACATGGCTGACCTTTTCCCAGAGGGCAGTGTATCTTTATTACACCAGGCAGTAAACAAATCTACCCATTTGCTCTGATAGACACTATTTCTATTCTTCCAAGATTGTTCGTTACACAAACATCCTTGAAAAGGTATTCGAGAACAAAGGCCATCAGGGAGTCTGCTCCCAAGTCTTGCAGAGAGATCACTGGAGAACTGTCTCCCAAGAAGGATCTACACATGAAAGACATGCGATAGTTCATAATCTAAAAGAAGGATGTGGGTCCCGCTAAAGGCATTAGCACCTTGACTCAAAGCATTTTCATATTCACTCTTAGTGGGTTTAAAGAAAAGAAGTGTTTGTAGGGCGCCTGGGTGGCTCAGTTGGTTAAGCAACTGCCTTCGGCTTGGGTCATGATCCTGGAGTCCTGGGATCGGGTCCCACATTGGGCTCCCTGCTCGGTGGGGAGTCTGCTTCTCCCTCTGACCCTCTCCCTCTTCTCTCTCATGCTCTCTCTCTCAAATAAATAAATAAAATCCTTTTTTAAAAAAAAGGAAAAGAAGTGTTTGTAAAAAGCTGTCTAAAAAAGTAGTTTAAATAGTCATTATATTTATAGTTTTAATGAAATGAGAATGATTTTTGAAAGATTGTTCTAGAGTTTTAGAAGTGGAGTTTTTTTAACGGGGAACAAGTGGGACAATGTGAAAAAAAAAAACCTTGGTGAGGTGAACAAGTTTTTGTTTTCTCTAATCATAACGACTATCTCTCAAAGTTGCTTATTTCAGTTTCTAAAGGCTATACATTTTCAATACGTAGCTAAACAGGAGCAAAACTTGAGTTTTAGGTTCATAATTTGAATAAGAACACAGGGTCAATTGAATGAATAGAGTTTACTATGGAAATTGAGTCACGTAAAATCCTAGTTAATTTTTGTAGGATAAAAATTACAATATTTATTACAACAACGGAAAAACCAGCAGGCATGATTGTTTGTGGAAAATGTCCCTTGGTCAGAGGATTGCAGAACTCCCTTTCTTTCTATGGCCTGATGTGAACAACGTAATCCAGCAACAAAAATAACATTTCAAAATGCCCACCAATAGTAACTTGAAATAATTCCATGTACCTTTTTGGAGGATCTTCTCTCAGTGATGCCAATTATTGTGCTGGGTGTTCACATACTGATGTGAGTTCAGGTTCCCCATGTGTTCGATACCAACACAGAGAAAAGAAATAGCCTGGCTGCTATATTTGATACATAGTATTAGTTATCTATCCATTTTCCAAAATAAGAGCTTCTACTCTCCAAAATCTGTTGAAACCTGAAACCTTTTAGCCACAGTAAAAATGGTTTTAAATTACATTCAGGCACACTATTTATCAAAGAAGGACTCTGTAAAAATGGAAACACTGACAGTCACTCATTCAAATAAAAGTATAAATGCTAGCAGCTGAACAATCAATCAATATATATTTAGCAAGAGCTAGTAGGTTGTGGGTACTCTGCAAGGAGCTGAACAAAAACTATTTACCATGTAAGAAGAATATTACCTTGTGTTCCATTTAATATCACTGAAATTCAGTTTCCTTGTCTGTAGAGTTCAAATCAGAAAAGGGATGCTATGTTTCTTCAAAGTCTTAGGTTCTTTGCCCCCAGGTACCTACCTGGCCTGAGCTTAGGTGCCATATTGGTCTGTCCAAATTATATGAGGTCATCAGTGTTTTTATTTAGTACCCTTCCACCTGCCCATTGTTCTTCCCCATATTTAGTACACATAGCCACTCCTTTTCTGATGCCCAGGGCCAACATGTTGTCTAGGATTCTCTGTATTTCCTCAATCCTGTGCAAGTCAAGTCTTGGGATCCTTCTGGTTTCTATAACTTTCTCATCCGCACTTGATTGTTAACAAAAATTTTTTAAAGATTTTATTTATTTATTTGTCAGAGAGAGAGCATAAGCAGGGAGAACAGCAGAGGGAGAGGGAGAAGCAGGCTCCCCGTTGAGCAGGGAGCCTGATGTGGGACTCAATCTCAGGACCCTGGGATCGTGACCTGAGCAGAAGCAGACGCCTAACGACTGAGGCACCCAGGCATCCCCACACTTGATTATTAAAATTTTAAAGTTCAGGTTTTTCTCTGCATTGAATATTTTGCCTCTTAATTGCCAAAGTGAAGAAAGATTATGAGGAAAATTAGTCCAACTGTAAGTTTTAATACCTAATATGGAATTTATATATTATACTTCCCAGAGGAATTTTTATTTTAACGGTGGGTTCTAGGGGATATGCTTTCTAAATCCAAGGGAATATGAGTCCTTTTATCCATTATTACCAACTATCTGAATGTAGGGGAAATTTTGTTAAATTCCCACTCTAACAAGGTAAAGAAAAGACACATTTGGACTTCACAATGTAAAGGTAGCTGTCTCTATGCCCAGGATTGAGTCATCCTGAGATGATGATTCCCTCCACCAAGTAGACTTTGCTGGGAGCTGGCATTCATTTTAAGAGGCAGAATGAATCCTATTTAATTACAAATTAATTAAATTATATTTAATTATACAACCATAAATCCAGGCAATGTGCTAGAGTAGAATGTGGATAGCAATGAATTTAGAAAATAACATCAACAAACACCATTCATTTATTTAAGGCATTCAATATGCCTTAAATATTATTTGTTTTTGCCCTTCTCTCTCCCATTTCTCTCATCAGTAAAACTTAGAAACAAAACTGGTTATTACTAGGAGGAAGAAAATTGGAGGATAAGAACATAGAGTATAGAAGGGTAGACAAGAAAATGCTACAGGGAAGTGGAAAAAAAGTTTTCCAAATCTATTTTCCCTAAAGTAAAAGAGTAGAGAAGCATCCATCTTCTCACTCTAACTTCTCATTATGGTGTTTCTTAACCAAGGGTGCCGCTCGGCATCACTTGGGAGTTTTTCCAAAATGTGCACCCTGGTGAGGAACAGCCATGGGGTACATCACGAATATTAACTTGAGAATTGCTATAGGGTATGTGTATTCAGCCATACCAGTTCCATGCTCTATTCATATGTCATGAGACTAGACCAGTATTGGCAGCAATGTGGAATTTCAGTGAGAAAAATTTCTTAGCAAACTTTGATCTGCTTTCCATGAACTGAATATGGTTCAAGTCACAATATATAGGTCAAAGACCTGAATGACTAACAGGCAATGAGTTATACATAAGGACTGGTGCTTCACTAAAGTATCATAAATTTTAAAAACATATTTTTGAAATCTGATTCTACTCCCTCCCTCCAAACTCAATCTTTCACTGAAATATTGTTTCCACTGCGAAGAACACTGCTCTCCGGAATCATAACATGTGGGATATTAACTTCTTGTGGGTACCATTTACTAAACCACTCATTTGCAAAAATTGTCACTTCACTGTCCAATAACTATGGCTTTTCCTATTCAGCATATAGTTGATAGTTTACTTCCGGAATGTGAATTTTTCACCTTTTGTCTCTAGTAGCTATAGCTGTTGAATTTTCCATTATAATCTAAACCTAAAGGACCAATTTTTTAAAAAATTCTTAATATCCCAAGGCACTCTGCTTCTTTAGACATGAATATTAAATAGGGTGAAAGCTTAAAACCCTTGGTGGCAAGTCCCGTCAAGAGAGGCCACATGAGGACATTCAAAATACAACTAGCCAACTCACATTCTATTGTGGGATTAATTAGCTGTGAGCTACAGAGTCAGTGTTGTAGGAAAGGTACTTTTCCATGGAGCTTTTGTCACATGCTTCTGCCAGGTCCATTTATTTATTTATTTATTTATTTTTTATTTATTTTTTTTTTTTTTTTCAGTTTCAAGCCATAGTTTGAGGAAAAAGCAGCTGGACGTGGTAGAAGGAACAGGAGACAGAGGAGGAGGGTTCTGGATGATCCCACTCTCTTTACATTATACTTTGCCCAGACAGCAACTGACTAGTTACTTCCTCTGAGAAAGTCATTCTCTTTTTCCAGATTGACACCATTAGAGGAAGCTATTCTTAACCCCTGGATCAAGTAAGCTGTCTAAAAATGAAAGTGAAATCTTTTAAGTTAGAAAATTTTATATCATTGTCAGTTTGGTAAGAAGAAAGAATGAAAAAAAAAAACCTCTCCATCTAGCAGAGAGAAAAAAAAAACTCTCTTCTTTTCAAACTCTTATGATGTTTTTTCAGTATGTTGCTCAGAATTGAAGAAAGGGCTCATTTCTTGACTATCACCATGATTTTCACTGAGATTTATATTCAATGACACGTGAAGATCACACATAAACCCTGACAGTAGTGTAGGCTAGATCCTGCCGTCTGAACTGTAAAAAAGGGTGGTTGTAGATCCATCAGAGGGCTAATTAGAAAGTATTTTACTCCTCTGCCCAGACAGCTACTCTTGGTTTCACTTACCTTCTTTAGGGCATGTCTTCCCTTTTGTTCCATACCTGATACACTTTATAAAATGTTGAAAATTGTTAAATGTATTTTCTCTCGAAATTAATGTAATACAAATGAGATTATTGAAGAACTGTGTTTCTGAGCCACCAATTAGCTTTCATATTTTTTAATTGGCACATTTCTATTTTTTTTAAAGATTTTATGTGTTTATTTGAGAGAGAGCATGAGCAAGCGGTGGGGAGGGTCAGGGGGAGAAGGAGAAGCAGACTCCCTGCTGATCAGCCCAGGACCCAGGGATCATGAACTGAGCCAAAGGCAGATGCTTAACCACCAGGTACCCTGGCACACTTCTATTTCTTTTTTTTTTTTTTAAGATTTTATTTATTTATTTGACACACAGAGAGAGAGAGAGAGAGCACAAGCAGAGGGAACAGTAGAGGGAGAGGGAGAAGCAGGCTCCCGCTGAGCAGGGAGCCTGATGCGGGACTTGATCCCAGAACCCTGGGATCATGACCTGAGCCGAAGGCAGACACTTAACCAACTGAGCCACCCAGGCACCCCAGCATTTCTATTTCTATCAGACCATGCCAATTAGGATGACTGTATCGTGTTCCAAAGCTTTCAGTAATATTGTTTAATAGTTAAAACTTTGATTACAAGATTGGAATTTATGACTTTTGGGCCTCATAAAGCCCTGTATGTTCTGATTTTGTTTGTTATAGAACAGGTTATTTCCAAGGAGATTTTAAATGTTGTTTGACTCCTAAATGTTTATACTCATTGCAGATTTCATGGGTTTTTGTCATTCCCTATTCAAGCAGGCATTCATCTCTAAAATCCACATAGTTCCCAAAAACTACAGTAATGAGAATATGTGATTCAATTATGGATTCCATTGACAAAGAATCAAGCCAAACTACATTGTAATTTAATTGATTATGATAAGTAAGTTATGGTCAACATGTAACAAAATTATTGATTAAAATATAATCATGATGATTGTGAAACTGCTTTTTTGCTTTTTGAAATAGTATCTTTTTCTGAAATTAATGTGTTTAACTACTGACCTTGAAAGATATCAGCTCTTCCGTGAATATATCTACATGAAGCTATTTTTTTCTTCGTACATGAATCCCAACTGCCTTCAGAAGGCCTTCTCTTTCTAGGATTTGGAAGACATTTAAGACACGAATAATGATGTGACTATTTCACTTGTTAAAAAAAGATTTATTTATTTATTTGAGAGAGAGAGAGCATGAGTGGCAGGGGCAAAGTCAAGCAGACTCCACGCTGAGCATGTAACCTGATTCATGGCTCGATCCCACAACCCTGAGATCGTGATCTGAGCCAAAACCAAGAGTCAAAAACTTAACCAACTGAAGCACCCAGGCGCCACATGACTATCTCATTTCTGTGGAAGGAAGATTCAGAAACAATATCAAGTTGAAAAGGAAAGAAGTTGGTTTATACAGACTTGAGAAGGTCCAATTTATTAAATAAAAAACACAAGAGTCATTTAAAGGAAATAAAAAAGCATGGTTAGCAAGTTTACATTAATTTATGGTGCAAAAAGAAAAAATGTTTTCTTTTCATTATCATGGATACAAAAATAATGACATATCCTCTAACAACAGCATTGTGAAAGTCAGTGATACTATTTTCATTATGGTAGCAGTAACTTTCAGGGAAAGCTCAAGGTTTATTAACTTTGGGCACTAGGATGAAACAGAATTATCTTTTTATTATTATTATTTTTTGCTATCTGAAGGTGCAAAGTGTGTGTTTTTTTCTGACTGTGAGACTGTGGGACACAGTATGTATGTCTGTGCACATTGCGGTAGGACCAAGGGTCAGCTTTTGTTCTAACGTCTCTCTACTGTCAGCAGACCTTTGTCCGTAAGGCATGGTTTGACCACATGCATTTAAAAAAAATATATCATTAATTTCATATTTTATTTGATCAGTTTAATTTATGGGAGCTAGAAGAGGTATCAAGTAATATATACAAAGCTCTGTAATACCTGGCTTTAAAAATGGAACCATAGCAGGAATCCATCAAAATCCTAGAGGAGAACACAGGCAGCAACCTCTTTGACCTTGGCTGCAACAACTTCTTGCCAGACACGTCTCCAGAGGCAAGGGAAACAAAAGCAAAAATGAACTATTAGGACTTCATCAGTATAAAAAGCTTCTGCACAGCAAAGGAAACAATTAACAAAATGAAAAGGCAACCTATAGAATGGGAGAAGATATTTGCAAATGACATATCAGATAAAGGGCTGGTATCCAAGATCTGTAAAGAACTGATCAAACTCAACACCTCAAAACCAAAAAAATCCAGTCAAGAAATGGGCAGAAGACATGAACAGACATTTCTCCAAAGAAGACATCCAAATGGCCAACAGACACATGAAAAAAATACTCAACATCACTCGGCATCAGGGAAATACAAATCAAAACCACAATGAGATACCACCTCACACCAGTCAGAATGGCTAAAATTGACAATTCAGGAAACAACAGATGCTGGCAAGAATCTGGAGAAAGGGGAGCCCACTTACACTGTTTTTGGGAATGCAAGCTGGTGCAGCCACTCTGGAAAACAGTATTGAGGTTCATCAAAAAATTAAAAATAAAACTACCCTATGACCCAGCAATTGCACTACTAGGTATTTATCTGAAAGATACAGAAATAGTGACTCAAAGTGGCACATGCACCCCAAAGTTTAGCAGCAATGTCCACAGTAGCCAAACTATGGAAAGAGCCCAGATGTCCTTTGACAGATGAATGGATAAAGAAGATGTGAGATATATATAGATATAGATATAGATAAAGATAAAGATAATGGAATACTACTCAGCCATCGAAGAGAATGAAATCTTGCCATTTGCAATGATGTGAGTGGACTAGAAGGTATTATGCTTCACAAAACAAGTCAGTCAGAGAAAAACAAATACTATATGATTTCACTGATACGTGGAATTTAAGAAACAAAACAGATGAACATAGGGGAAGGGAAGGAAAAATAAAATAAGATAAAAACAGAGAGGGAGGCCAACCATAGAGACTTTTAATTATAGGGAACAAACTGAGGGTTGCTGGAGGGGAAGTGGGTCAGGGGATGGGGTAACTGGGGGTGGGTATTAAAGAGGGCACTTGATGTAATGAGCACTGGGTGTTGTATGCAACTGATGAATCACTAAATTCTACTCCTGAAACTAATGATACAATATATGTTAACTAATTTGAATTTAAATAAAAAATTAAAAAAAAACAAAAACAAAAACCAAACCACAGTATTCCAAGGCTTACGAGTTAATATCCACGTGGAGGATTTGTAAAACCTCGAGGATTGTGTAATTTACAGTTATTTTTCTGTCTCTATAAGCTTATCTACTCAGATCAGGAACCAAGAATCACTGAACTTAACACCAACCACATTTTGTCCATGAAATCTATAAGCTATAAAACCCATGACCAGTTCTTTCTTAGAGATTCCCTTGTTTGCTGATATTCCTGACCTATCTGCCTGAAAGTAACATTCTTGACTATTTGTATATACGGTATTATATGTGTCACAGAACAAACCAGACCATTTTCTGGGAGAATATTAATGCATAATTATAGCACATGAAGCATACCTCTCATTTCTTATAGAGATTGTCATAGCTAATTAAACAAATCTTTGTCATGGTAGGGTTGTAAATTTTTTAAACTTTTTTTTTCTTTGAAAAGTAGAGTCTCACTGAACCTATGTAAATAAGTACGTAGTCAGGAAGTATAGGAACTCAGTAAACATACTTGGTATACGATTTAACTACTGTTTTAAGTAGTCCTATAGACAGGACCCATAAATATATGTCATTTGTTTTTGAGGTAACACACACACACACACACACACACACACACACACACAGACAACACAACACACATACGCAAGAAAGTATTTAAAGGAACCTAACATTAACTTCATATGAATTTTTATGTAAGTACACTACGTAACCACCATTCAAATAAAGATGTAGACACTTCCTAGCACCTTCAAAATTTCTCTCATGTTTTCTAGTTAATTCCCCCACCCAGAGCCAATGAATATTCTGACTTCTATTACCATGGATTCATTTTGCATGTTCTTGACCTTCATGTGAATAAACACATGGAATATAGGCAAAAAGTCATTCATAATTTCTCTTTATTATCTTTCATTGTCTGCAGACTCTTCAATGTTTCCCTTCTTACAATTTTATCAATTCTTTTCTAAAAAATCTTTTTAAAAACTAACTTTCAGCTTTATCAACTTTCTCATTTTTCTGTTTTCTGTTCCATTGATTTTTTTCTCTTATTATTTTCTTCCTTCCATTTTTTTGTTTAATTTGCTTTCCTTTTCTAAACTTTTTGAGTTGGGATATTAGATAATTGATTTTAAACCTTTATTCTGTCCAATATATGTACTTGAAGTTACAACATTCCCACAACATACCACGAATTTTGATATGCTGTGTTCTTTATTTTCATTTATAGCAAATTATATTCTAGTTTCCTAAGTGATTTCAAAATCAATTAAATATTTAGATGTGTGCAGCTTAATTCCCAAATATTAAGGGATTTGCAGGTATCTTACTGTTACTGATTTCTAACTTAATTCTGCTGTGGCCAGAGAATATATCTGAGAAGTACATAGGTGATTGTTTTCTGTAGGTAAAGGACTATCTGAAATGAACCCACTGATTTCAATAGAGTGACAAGAGTGACATAGGCTAAGTAGTGGCACTTGTTTTTTCTGCCTTCTGTTGTTTCCTATTCAGTTCTTTGAAATGTATTGAGACTTGTTTCATGATCAGCATGTGGTATATCTTGGTGATTATTCTGCATACACTTGAAAAAAATATTCTGAAGTTGTGTATAGTGTTCTCTAAATGTCATTTGGTCAAATTTGTTAATATTTGTTCAGATCTTCTATACTCTTAATGACATTTTCCCCTGCATGTCCTATAAGTTACCGAGAATGTAGTATTAAGTTCTCCAACTATAATTTTGGGTTATTCATTTTTCCTTCTACATCTAACAGTTACTGTGCTTTCATCTTACTCTTTGTTATTTTCCCCATCTTTTTGATTTCTCTTTTTCTAGTTCCTTTTCCTAGTTCCTCTTGTATTTATTATGTTTTAGTATTCCATTTATCTCCTATTTTGGATTTTTAGCAATAAATCTTTGTTTGATTTATTTATTATTTATTTATTATTACATTTATACTAATTCACATATAATGTAAGAAACTTACAATACCTACTGTTATTTTTGCTACTATTGTCATGTATTTGCTTCTGCATATACTATAAACCCCACCATCCATTGCTAGTATTTTAGAGACTCAATATTCTTTTTAAAAATTAAGAAAAAATCTCTTATATATACTCATATATTTCTGGTACTCTTATTCTTTCTTATAGATCAGGCTTCTGCCTGGTGGTATTTCCCTTGAAACTATGGGACTTCCATGGTGTCATCAAGGTAACAGAGCAACATAATGCCTGTGGTAAGGCAACAAGATTACAGTGCCTCTGTACTAACTTATAAAGGAAAACTGAAGAGCTAACATAAGCCTATAGTAAGACAGGGAAGATGTACTTCGATCCTCGTCAGGTAAATTCAAACTGTTTCTGATGTTCTTTGCTCACTGATAGAAAGAAGAATGCATTATCTGTCAAAATTACTAGATGTACACCAGTGGCAAAGGTCAATATTGATTTTCTCCTCTAAAGAACCCACTTCTGAAACAGCAGCTACATTTGGAATTACCATCTGATTAAGCTCCCAATAATCCACTGTCATTCCCTATGATTCATCCACATGAATTAAATAAGGTGATAGGAATTACCACCCCTATATTTTTCAAGTCTTTGAAGGCAGTGCTAATATCTTTGATTTATCCAATAATGCTATTGTTTTTCCTTTACTATTTCAGCATGATTAAGAAGTACCAGCAGCTTTGACTTTCTCTGATGATGGTTCTGACACGATGGGTCAAGGAGTCAGAGTGGGGTTCTGCCAATTTCTAATTGTACTTATTTAAGTGTTATCGTTGGGTACAAAAGTAACCACAGGATGGTGTTACAGACCCACTGAAACAACTGCAAGAGCAAAACACAGAGCAAAATTCCATTTTCATCTGACCAGCGATGCTCTTCATGTCCAAGGATTTGTGCTACTTCAGAGCCAAAGTCCCATAATCTTGAAAGTACTCGGTATTTTCCTTTTCCTAGTGCTTAGTAACTCTAATAAATAGCTGCAAGTGGAGAAAGATTTATAGTACTATGGTATAGAACATTTATAGTAAAGATACATTATATATATATCATTAAGGGATCTTCTGCCAACTATATCCACTTTCCCAGTAAGTTAATTCTGACAATTGCATGGCTAATGTAACTCTCTTTCATGAAAATGAGGTCAAGGAATTTTTCACCAAACTTGAAGTTATATTCACTAAAGAGATTAAGTAGTGTTTTGGTGTACTTTTCATTTATTTCAGTCTTAGAGACCCCATGACCCACTAGCCACTAGCCAAGATCCCCATGGATGAAACAGTTCTTTCTCTTGTTCCCACATCGTGTCTGTCAGAGTAACTCTGCTATCATTGTCCCTGGCAGTGAAACACTACCATGAGGATTTCATAACTCCCACTGAAAACGGTGGCAGGGGGAGACCATAGTTAGAAGGTGGGTAAGTAGATTGCACAGGATGTATTTATTCCAATACTCCCACTTCCGTATGTATTGGTGTCCTTCTTGTATATAGCATCAAAGAATTTTAACTTCATTCAGCATAGACCACAGTTGAATTCTACTTTTAGTTAACCAACTAAGGAACCACTCATAACTGCTCAAGGTAGCACACTGAATCCAGAAACTTTGGTAAATGCCCTCTATTGATAAATTTTGCCTTATCTAAGAATTTGTTATTTTCTCCATGGTGTATCCATCACTGAAGAATCCATATACATATTCCCCAGGCCTTTGCCAATACAAATTTGCTCAGATATGAATTCTTTTGACATGTAAAATTTCTTTTCTTGGTTTTACTTGGCAAATGGCCCCACTGGGCATGTTGAGATCTGATTTTAGCCAACAGACTGGAGATTGTGGAGGCATTTTTTGGTAGAGCATAAGGATAGCTAGCAATAACCCTTGGTAATGTTATTAAAGGACCTTCAAACTAGGTAAACCAGCCTCTTCAGACTGGCAGGTGGGGCTGTTTCTGCTCAGTGCTGTTTGGGGTTGAGGAACTCACTCACCTGAATTCTTCCAAATGTCATTATTCCAATTCCCAGAGCCTTAATTTTTTTTCCCCTAAATTGAAGCTCTTATGTTCACATAAAAAAATAATGTAGCTATAATTCAGTCTGTACTGTAGATTCTCCAGCTTATAGACACAGATTCTGTGTGTAAATCCGAGATACAAGAGATGAGTGGATTTTTCCCTCTGACACTGCCTTGAATTGAGAATGTAGAGCCTTGAGTTTGTCATATTCTTTCTTTAGCTCTCAAGTACAGTTAAACAGAGCCAAGTCACCAAAATTTTGTATTCTTCATATGCATCATTCTATGATATAATAGTTGTCATATGGTCAGTCCAAGCTATGCTTATAACAGGCACTTTATTCCGGTCAGATATTTCTTCTTAAGAAACTGTTTTGCCACTGGCTGACAAAGACTACTGGTATTCTATACTCCACTCTAACCAGATCTTCATGCCTTCAAATCTAATCAGGTCACATGACCCATCCCAGATTCTACTGATTCCCTGTTTAAAAGTCTCTTGACTCTGTAGGGTGCCTGGTGGCTCAGTTGGTTAAGCGTCTGACTCTTGGTTTTGGATCAGGTCATGATCTCAGGGTTGTGAGATCGGGTTCCGCATTGGGCTCCGTGCTCAGCTCGGAGTCCGCTTGAGATTCTCTCTCTGCGCCGCCCCCCCCCCCCCGCTGCCCCATTCTCACTCTCTAAAACAAACAAATAAATAAAATCTTTTTTTAAAAAAGTCTCTTGACTCTAACATATTAAATATTATATCAGTCCAAGCTCAGCTACAAAAATAAAAAACAACCTACCTTTTTTTTTTTTTTAACTTACAAGGGATTTGTGAGAAATCAGCACTTTACAAAACAGCCGAAAGCGTTGAAGAGAATGCTCTGGGCTAGATCTCTAAGAATTATCACTTGAAAAACACCACAGAATGGACCAAATGAAGGAACATTTACTTGTGACATAATCTGGAAGTTGAGGTACCACAACTCTAACAGTTATTAACTTGAAGATGTTACTGCATTAATTGCAATCCATGAAACAGAAAGTTGCTCTTAGTCTGTTTTTACTGGGAGGATAATATCTTGGATGTGATGGATGAATTGATTAAGAAGTTGCTGCCAGAATTTTAGCCTCCAGAATTATACTACATTTAGCTGCATTTGTCTGAGAAAATAACATTTCTGTCTAGCTGCTACCTCTCTCTACTCACCTCAGTTTAAAATCCAGCTCAGTGTGATAGAATGTAATTCATAAAGTCTAACTCCAGAAACCAATCTGCATGGAATTCTGGGACACAGAGCATTTATCACTACTTTCTCTACTGCACAGGATACACTAGATGCTGAGCCAAGTCAGTCTAGCATATTTGCCACAAGCACCTTTCTATGTTTCTCAGAATTTGAGTTGAGGATCATATCCTTCTTTTGGAAACCTCATCCTTTCCTGGGTCACATGATACTATTTCAGGTTTCCCCTCACCCCCAAAATTCATCAGTTTCACTCTCCAGTACTGTCTTACTTTCCTCTGTTTACAAGCAAACAACAGAAGTTTCATGGGCCTCCATCTCAGGTGATCATTTCTTCTCCTACCCCAGACAGTCTCGTTCATTTTTCACAATTCTATATGTCCAGCTCAGGATGCTATTAGAGCTATTGTTTAGTATATCTAATTGTCTACCAGCTACCTCCAATTGCTTATCTCTTCAAGATCCCTAATTTAACAGAAGGAAAGTGAACTTTTAAATGTCCCCTATTGCTCCCATCTTATTTAAAGCTACTCAACTTCTTGGTTATTACATTACAACAACTAGACCCTACTCTCAGTTTGAAAACAGATCAAACCTTTTCCCATCCCAGGGCCTTTCCAAACCCATGGATTTTTGCATTACTGGCTCATTTATACCCTTTTAGTTCCATTTAAAATTTCATTTTCTCTATGAAGTCAAGGAATATTTGAGTCACTTTCACTAAATGGGTAACTCCATTATTCTCTATCTCAGAAATTTTTGCCTTCCTCCATTTCCCTTATTTTGAATTTTTCACTTGTTATGTGTCTCCTCCATTCTACTGCAAGGAGTAAGTAACAAATTGATCCACTGTGTTCAACACTATAACCCTGGGACCAAGCATAATACATGGAACACAGTTAATTTTTTTTAAGATTTATTTATTTGAGAGAAAGAGAACGCAAGAGAGAGCATGAGGGTGGGGACGGGCAGAGGGAGAGAGAGAAGCAGACTCCCCACTGAGCACGGAGCCCAACTATGACAGGGCCTGGACCCCAGGACCCCAGGATCATGACCTGAGCTGAAGGCAGATGCTTAACCCACTGAGCCACACAGGCACCCCTAATTTTTAATATTTGTTGGATAAATGGAAAACAATAAAAGTAGAAAAAATAAATATTTCCCCAGATACTGTATGAGACCTATGAAGAACTGTGAAACAGTTCGAAATTAAGTAATTACTGTAAACAAGTCTCTCATCAAACTCTAAGGTATAAACCATTAACTCATCCACTCAATACTTATTGAGAATCTATTATATTCCACACATATAAGCCTTAAAAAAAGGGATGGGGGGATACAACTCCGGGCTTCACAGAACTTACATTCTTCTATGGGATATAGATAAGAAAAAAAACAGGTATATAATATAATACAATATAGTATGATAAGATATATGGCATGAGATGACTTGATGTAACATGGCAAAACATAGTATCAGGTAGCATGATAATTAAATGTGTCCATGGATCCATTTTGCTCCTAAGAATGTCAGGGATGCTATTTTTTAAATAGAAAACAATCTTTCCAAGGCAAAGAAAATTCTGAAATTATGTTCCTGTTGCTGATTCTATATGATTTACTTCCTTTAAAAAATTGACATTTGTAAATATTATTTCATATTTAATTAAACTATTTCATAGTAAACTTTAAGCAGGTTAGTGTGTTGTAAAGTTAAATGACTGCTTGGAAAATGAGTGAAAATCTTAAAACAAATTAATAATTTACTTGCATTCTCTGTGAACTTTAAATAGTTAATCATGCCTAGACTGTGCCTCATTTCAGCAAGTGCATCCCCCTTCTGGAGGTTGGGCTGGTCATACCACCCACACGCTTTGATCATTACCTAGATATGCAGTGGTCATGTCAGTAGCTAATTGCCCACGTTACCTTCTTCATTTTTCTTGTTAAAGAGAGATTTTTTAAATGAGCTCAATATATCTGCCCTTTTAACAGAATTATTAATAATACGTACACCCTCATTTATTATTTGGTCTTTTTTTCCTGAGCTCTTCTTTCTTTGATAAATCTGTAAAGCCTGATAGACTGTTAAAAATCATTTTGCTCTGACTTTATCTTGCTAACCCCTTTACCTAAAATTACAACAAATACATAACTTACAGTTTATTCTTTCTTAGTTATTTTGGCCTGGAGTTGACCTGATTTGTCAAATTTATTCAGCATGGGTACAGCATGAAAAATGTGAAATAAAATAAGCAAAGCATTAGTATCAACTACAACAAAATGCAGTGATTTACATGAAAATCTGGCTATAAGTTCCCAGAAGCAACTTTTAAGAAGGAAACATGAACATTAAAACAAACAAACAAACAAACAAAAAACCTCTTTCCTTATATTCTTCAAACAGGCATTTTTCTCCTGGTGCTAAAGCCTGAGAGAAATTTCCCCTTTAAACTATGATATAGGAACATTGAATAACCTAAGTATGTGATTTTCACCAAGAACTTTAACTTTCCTGCTTCATGTTCTTCATCTGCAAAATGGCTTAAATATTGTACATCTTATATATCTTCCACTGTTGGTGAAACAATGAATTACAAAATTGATTTTTCATTCAACAAATATTTACTAAGTCACTAGTATTTCAGGCATAGTTCTAGGTACTGAAGATAAGCAGTGAACCAATCAATGTCTGCTCTCATGAGTTTATGCTCTACGGGAAAAAGGAGAAAATAAACAAATGAAAGGATTATAGCATGCCAGATAATGGTAAGTGCTTTGAAGAAAAATAGTGGAAGCTAAGGGGAAGATGGAAAGGTGTGTGTGTTTTGAGTAAGCTGCTCAGGCAAAAACTCTTTAAGAAGGTGGCATTTGACTAGAGACTTGAATGAAGTAAGGACAGAAACACATAAAGATCCAGGGAAGGAGGATTTCTGCAAGAAGGAATGGCAAGAACAATGTCCTTGAAGCAAAAATAAAAATAATAGATTTGGGTAATGGTAAAAATGCTAGCTGTCCAAAAAAGAACAAATGAAGAACATGGACTAAGAGAAGGGGTCAGAAACATAGGCTGGGGCTAAATGAAGTAGACCCTTTTTGCCTATGATAAGGAGTTAAAACTTTATTCTGAATGGACTGGAAACCAGTGGTGGGCTTTGAACTGTGACATGACTTTATTTCCATTTTTTAAAAAAATCACTAGGATGGTTCTGTTGAGAACTTGGCTGCAACAGAACAAGAATAGACCTGTGGCATACGGACAAGTTGGCTTTTAGCGTAGTTTACGAGCTTTAGCCTAGGAAGGCTGCTGAAAATTGTGGGAACGGGTTGAGTTTACACTGTATTTTGAGTGTAAATGTGAGATCTGATGCTCATGGAGCAGATGTGATGTATAATGGAGAGGATTCAGGTATTACACCATGCAGAAGCAGGTTTGCGGAGGAAAATCCATAGTTTTGGTTTAGACATTTTAAGTTAGGCACACTCATTATTCATTCAAGTGGAGGAGTCATGAAGACAGTTGAATATACCAACCTGGAGCTCAGGGAAGAGTCAGGACTACAGGTGGCATCTAAAGCTATGGGATTGTGTAACAGCAGCTAATGAGTAAACATACATAGATAAGAGAAGAAGGTGGAAGACTTAGCAGTGGGGCACTCCAAAACTTAGCCTTGGGGCACAAGGACAGAAAGAAGATGAGAATCCTGAAAAAGTGACTGAAAACTAGTATTCAGTGTAATAAAAGGAAAACCAAAGGAGTTAGATAGCCAAGAACACATGTGAAAAAAACTTGTTTCAAGAACAAAGAAGTGACCATTAATGAATGTCAAAAGCTGTTGAGATCAAGTAAGTAAAGCTAAGAGCAGACCTTGGATTTGGCAAGACAGGAACCACTCTTGACCTTGCCAGTGAAACAGTGAGATTGAAAGCCTGAAAGAAGTAAGTATAGGAGAACATGGGAAGTGAGGAAATGGAGACACAAAGTACACACAACTCTTATTTGCGGGAAAGGTCTTCACGCTTCATTTATGCTCTCATAGGTTTATCTACATGCCTTTTCCCAGACCCTCCTGTTCCTAATCCTCATTCTTCTTCCAGGTCCTTCTAGGTCCTAAACAACCACAGCCTATGAGTCTGTATATTCTGACCTGGATCACTCCATTTTCCATACAAAGTGGATGACCAGGTGCTTCATCCCCAAAGCTTTGCCCATTGGGAGCAGTTCCCCTCACCACTGTCTTTCAGGGTCACCCCCGGGTTTAGCAGCAGTCCATTCATAAATTGTGAACTTTTTCCTCCTCTATCAGCTGGTCATATGGGACCCTGTGAAGCCACAGGCATGAGCAATAAATATGAACAAGAGACACAAGTACAACATCGGTGGATGACTTGACAATGTACTCTTTGGGCCTGCCTTTGCCTGATTCCAGATGTGCCACTTCCATCTTACAAAAACTGCTGGGCTCACTGAACCTTCAGGAAGCTTAATAGAGCCCAGTTCATGATGGTCAGCTCGGCTGCATGGTCAGTTTACGTCCCATAATAGATGCTCATTCTCTACTAAAACCCAGGAGCATATTAGCTGCTATTTTTTGAGTGGTGTACAATTTTCTGCTAAAGATTATACAGTTTTCCTCCAGAAATCAAAGGGTCTATGTTATGATTATCCTCATGAGCTTGCTACAAATTCCACATGGCTTCTTTTTCAATCACAGATATATCTACAACCAAAGTCTGTGATCCCCATCTCAAAGGCTTCTTCCTGAAGAGCCCAACCACAACAGGTCTCTAATGTCTTTTATCTTTTTAAAATAATAGACATGCAACAACAAAACCATTATTTCTCTTATAAGACAGGAAGTTAAAAAGACTTATTAAGTCAAATATAAAATTAATATAATACACCTCAATACAATATTATCCTGTTTTTCTTTATCAGAAAGATTCCACCACTGAGGCTTCATCTATATGTAGTATTTTAGGGGTAGGAGAACATAGGCTATTCTGATAAATGCCAATGGTGAACAATAATAAATAGTTAGAATGTACTCAGATTAGGACCAAAATAGATTTCAGAAATTTTACACATTATTGTTGAGAAATGACCTGAAACATGCCAACATGTACATTTGAAATTGAATCAAACTTTCTATTTTGAAATCATATCATCTCAAATCTAGAATCTACCTGTCTGGCCAATGTAGAAAGAGAGTTCTAGACATTGAAACCTCTATTTTGACACGTTTCATATCTTTTCTGGATGGAAAACTACCAATCTTTAATTACATCTCTAGTCAATTTATTTAGCATAATGCTATTTTGCTATAAAATTCATGTGCCACAAAAGAAATATTCACAGAATAAAAGAGTCATTGAAAGCTTAATTGTATTATCTCTAGAAAATATTATAACTCCAAGACACAATTTTAAAGTCAAAAGTTTCCAAAATAATGTTGCATAAGCTTTAACTTACAGAACTGACCCTGTGAAGTCTCTCAGCTCAAGCAAAAGAAAAATATTTCACTTCCAGTTAATCAGTAGATCTCAACAGTAAAATTGTTAATCATACCTTAAGCTCTAAAAAATTAAATTTCTTTATCTGCTAGACCAACCAATGGTTTTCAAAATATGCTGTGAGAGGAGGTAAAAATACCTTGGTCATGGCCAAATTCAACCCAGGATCTAGAAACAAAACAACATTGCTTTTGTCTGCTGTACATTGTAGGCTCTTGAAAATGTATACCTCTAGAAGATGATCTTGGAAAGCAAGGGAGTTACTGAGGAGGGCACGTTCTGCATGGAGCACTGGGTGTTATGAACAAACAATGAATCATGGAACACTGCACCAAAAACTAATGATGTAATATATGGTGATTAACATAACAATAAAAAATTTAAAAAAAAAAAGAAAGCAAGGGAGTAGTTTGTGTACCACTGTCCTATGACTATTGCATTCTAGATATAATTGAGTTGATCCATCCTGATATTGTAAATTTCTATAAACCTATTCTCCAAGGTCAAAACCTGTATTAAAGATTTGAGAGTTACAATCAATATCTCTATAATAGTCGACCCTTTTGATTACATTCATGAGAGTTATCCAGAAGATGGGTTTTATAGACACGAAAGACTATTTAGAATTTTATTTTGGGAATTAAGAGCTGTTATTCAGTTTAATAAAGTTATGTATTCAAAATTCTAATTTTTCCCTAATCTTTTAGTTCAACTTTTAGAGTTCAGCAAAGTTTTAAGTTCAGAAAATTTTAATATTGTATTTATAATTGTGCAGATTATAATGAACATTTTTGAGAGAGCTTTGGATAATTTTGGTTTCATTTATGTATATATATACACACATATACATACATATATGCATATATGTATCTTTTGACACACCTTAAATGGCATTCAAATTTAGGTATTCTTTTTTGTTTTAAAATACTTTAGTAACTCAATTAATAAACCAGATGTCCCAAATACTAACATGATTTCATTAATCTAAAAATTAAACATAAAAATGTACTGAGGTTGACATTTTCTTGAAAGTTCTAGTTCTGTAAGGAAAAAGGAAACACAGTAAGATTTCAATTTAAAATCATTTCTAAATAAACTACTCAATTACACATCTTAAATTGAAGTTATAAGGCTTTACTTTAAATGCCAAGATTCTCTTAAATATCATAGTAAATAAAATGTCAGTCATACACAAATTCCTTCCTAACAAAATATTTATACTATGATTTTCATTTCTTTTTGTAAGTAGATTTTATGATGCGCTGCTGTGGCAGATTATATTCTCCAAAAATGGTGACAACAATATTCCTGGTCATACCATCAAGTGACAGAGTCTATTTCCCTGCTTCCTAAACGTAGGCAAGATTTTGCCATTGCCTTCTAACTAGAATGCAGAGGAAGTGACATGGCCACCATGTTGTAAGGAAAGCCCAGGCCCACATACAGAGGCTGACAGCCCAAGCTCAGGTCCTGCCTGAAAGCCAGCACCAAACACCATACATGTGAATGAACAAGTCTTCCAATAATTTCAGCCCCTCAGCCTTCAAATTATTGCAGTTGACATTGAGTGGTACAGAAAAGAGTTATCCCCACTGAGCCCTGCCCAAACTGCAAATTTGTGAGCAGAATGCAAGTTGTCATTGTTTTAAGCTACTAAATTTTGGGTAGGTTTGTTAAGCAGCAGTAGATAATTAATACATCTACTCAGAAACCCCCTTTAGTACTGTGACACCCGTTTCCCCAGCTGGTGGGAGTGTGGGCAGCTGATGGGTAGGTTGTCAGCAGAGTCACTCTCCAGAAATTGCCTTTACCTAGAGAGATTCGCCACAAAATGCCCTAGGTAACTTGTCCTCCTGGAACCAGCTCACATCAAATAACTGGTTAATGTAGCCATGTTAACTAACATGCCTTTGTCCTAAACATCATCAAGGTGGAAAAGTTTGAATTGTTTTCCCCTGTTCCTGAGCTCTCCATGAGATCCTATAAGACCTTCTGTGGGGGCATCATGCATGGACTCCTCTCTTTCCTCAGCACTGCTTTCTTCACTCCCCTATAAGTCTTGATTCTGAGAGCACTCCCCAAGAGAGTTCCTATACACAAAGCTCAAGCTCATCTGTTTCCCTGGATTCCAACCTAAGCTGCTTTTACATATTTAATTTAAAATCTTCCCAGAGTTAAAGATGCACTCTCACTAGTGAAGACAACTATGTAAGCTTTTGAATGAAAGACTGACTGAATTCTTGTTGGCCATCTTGATGTGACATACTAAGCCCTATTCATTTTTGCTGTGTCAATAATTTTATTACTCAAAGGAGATGATCCTGTAACTCAAATCCTTTGATTCAGTATTTATAGAAGTCTGCAAAACCTACACAGGGGGTACATCGTTCAGGGTCCAGTCAGGAGACAGTAACCATTGTGGTTGATTGAATGTAATAAAAAGAGTTGTTAACTAGTAGAAGGTAGGTAAAAAGGGTGAAAGACCTCTCAGAAGTATCAGATACAAGGAAGAAACTACCACCTCTAAGATGAGGGAGTGTGGACAATAAAACAAAAACAAACCCAAACCCAACAAACAAAAAAGTGAAGCATTAGGAAAGCACTGCTCCCAAGGTTGAGATTCAGACCTCCATCAATAGGGGGAACATAGAGACTATTGGTGGCAAAGAAACTTCCCAGAGACTGTAAATCAGAGCTAGTTTGTAGAAATGGTCTGCGGTTGCTGGAGGGTGTGGCCAGGACAGAGCTGCTCAGAAGTGACCACTGGTAGGGAGATCATAAACAAAGGGCTCAGCTGGATTGCTTCTGTAGGAGGCTCCTGATCTCCTGAATTGAATGATAATGGAAGACCAGAACCCCAAAGGGAAGTTTCTCCCTTTGTTACAGCCTTGTACTGGACAGTGCCCTCTACTGATGATACCTAGCATTTTTGCCAGTTAGCAAAGTAAGTATGTTAACAGGGTCCAGTTTTACTATCACAAGGCATGGGAAAGAGATAGATTTGGAGCTGAAAGAAAATAATTGATTACTGGCACACCAGGTGTATCAGTTGATTCGATGCTCTATTTCTTTTGCTTTTTATACCTGCCCAATTAAAAGCTTTAAAGACCTTTGAAATTGACAGACTTCCACACAATTTCTAATTCTAGCACTATATAATGCCAAATGCATTTAAAATGCTATCTGATTGAATTTTGGTTAACTCACATGGTTTTTTATAATTGACTTCTGCACCTTATGAGACCAGTTTATAGTCATGCTGCATAGTACAGTTCTTGTTACTTCAATTAACATCGAAATTATTTCAAGGAAGTACATGAGAATAAGTAGTACAGGAATAGGGATCTCAGCCATGTAATCAGTCTTCATAAATATGTAGGAAAAAGATTCATGCAGTTAGTTGTCTCTGAGATCAGAACACAGCGTCAGGTAGTAGAAGAAGCCAATGTTGAACGAATGGCTCTACTCTCACCGTCCCCTCAAGGCGGTAATTGACCTTTCACAACACTAGTCTCTCAGCTGATCTCTGTCTTTTCTTCCGCACCTACCAAGTATCCTATTTTTACCTTTTGTAATGATTTTTCCAACTTCACAGTACATTCAAATTTAGAATTTAACCTTTACTCTGGTTTACTGCCCCTTCTAGTATCTGCATTTTGCCTTTTCTTTGTAGGTCCTTTAGCTTCTGTTTCTGCTACTAACATGTTGATGTTTTCCCCATATTCCTAGTTCAAATTACAAAGAAATTGACTTTGATTGGTTTGGCCAACTAATAATATCTCTTCTTGGAAGTGACTACATTTCAAGCCACCTCATAAGCCCCTGGTCATCTTATGGATTGGTTGTCATTGAATTAATGGTCAAACCCTGAAATAATCAGCTATAATCTGGGATATGAATTTATATGGTAAAGAATATGGTCACCACCTCTATGTTAGAAATCACATAGAGTTGCTTTTCTCAGCAAAGTACTGTCCACATGAAAGGGATATTTGAATGATGGAGTCCACTGGAGACTTTGAAAGGCCCTGCCTAGTATAACACTCAATCTAAAAATTCTGATTAAAGGGAGTTCCCCAAAGAAGTTCTAGTCAATGGTTCCCAACAGTGGCTTTTATCACTTTCTGTCAGCACCATCAGTTGCTTCTGTTGACTGTGCTGACCAACAATGATAGGGTCTCCCATGAATTTCTCTTTTTGACAGCGCCCTGTGTGTCTTGCCAACAGCTTGCAAGCCCCTTGGAGTATGAAGAGTTCATAATTGCTCTCTCAGCATAACTCACAACTGAGACACTGCTGAGGCACAGTTTTTTCAAGGTTATTTTTTTATAGCCACCTAGTATTGCAATTGGACATGAGACATTTCTCGAAATCCTCCTTGGTTCATAGTCAGCTTACTGTCACAAAGTATAATATGCTCTTCTAGGGGGAGGGTTTCATGATATGGATCTCTTCCAACACAAATTATAAAGAATGAAAACTGCAGGACAGAAGGAACATATGGTTTAATGTAAATCCTACTAATGTGAATTTGGATTTGAATTTTAATTTTTACCTTTGTACAAACTATTTATAAAAAGAGGCTAATTACACATAAATGCTTGGAGTCTGAAGGGCCCCATAAGATTGCATGGTCAATACCCCTCATTTTGTAGATGATGTAAAAAAAAGTTCAGAGGATTATTTTCTTTGTCAATAAATAAATCGAGATTAGAACCCAGGCGCCTTGAAGCTAAACCTAGTCCTCTTTCCAGATACCATGCTGCCCCCTAGTGTTATCTACATTCATAAAATCTAGTGATTTCATTCATAAGAACAAATTTCAATTAAAGATCTATTTGCAAACCAAAAATGTGTTAGCTAATTTAAAATGATCCAAAGAAAATCTGATGTAAAACTCCACTTCTCAATATTTTATCATTTATTAGTATTACTGTGCATACTTGAAAAAATGTTTGCCTTACCTTCTAAAATAATCTAAGATTAAATTAAGGGCCTAACAAGTAAAAAACAAAGTTGGGTATTGGGGTGGAGGCAAAGAGGCAAACTTACTTAAACAACATCATTATTAATAATCAACCTTTCTTAATATATGAATGTGTCCCTTTTCTGCAATTATAGGTAGGGTTAACTGATGTCCTGAAGCATCTTGGGGGGTCTAATAAAAAAATTACAAAATAAATGAAAATGAAAATCCACTTTTATAACAGGAGGAAAAACTGAAAAATAAGAGAAAAGGCCACATTAGAGTATTATAGTTAGCTTTACCATATATTTCCATTCATCCTCCTTTCAAAAAAAAAGATATTTATAAAGAAAACAAAACAAATCAATTAGAAATAAGCAACTAAAAAATACTGACTTTATACATTATAAGAAGAAAAAGAGTTAAAAAGTGTGTAACAGACATATCAGGGGGAAGACAGAAACCGAAGAGAAAATAGGGCAACTAATAAATGAGAGGAAGCAAAGAATTAATTATTGCACTAAGAAGGCTGATATATTGAGCTCATTTAAAAATTGTCTTTAAAAAAGAATGAAGAAAGAAAATTTAAATAAGGGGAAAGTAATGAAGACAATGAAAATTTCTAATAAAAATGTTGAGAAGGAAAATGTGGAATACATTGTAAAGTAGAGAATAGTGATTCAGAGGATCTGAAGTAGGTTATGGGATCCTTATAAAGAAAATGCCGTGACCAAACACAGGCAAACATCTGAGCACTGTATTGGATATACTTAGTTGAATTAACTGACATTCTAAAAACTTGTAAATCACACTATTCAAGAAGGATTTCACAGGGGATACAGAATTGGCACACAGCTCTCTATTGTCCCCCTTTTCCTCTTAGCTCTGAGATTCTTTCTGAGCATCTTTCAGGAGATTTCTGCCACAAAATGGAATTTGACCAGCACTCTCCAATACAGCCCTTTCCAAGCCTATACCTAAATACCCATGAGGACCAGAAAACAATGAAAACTAAGACTGCTTAGCAAACTACTGCCAGAAATGTGGAGAAATACCTGTTTAGACTCTGCAACATAGCCACTTTATGAAATGGAGCCCATGTATTTAAATGGTAGGAATATGCTTTCTGCTTATTCATTGTCTAATCTTTGAATCATGGGCTGCACCAACACAAAAACTTTCCACACACTTTTAATTCTTTGTGAGTGAGGATGGTCACATCAGTATTCTATGTCCCCACCCCCATTCCTACTTTTACATTTATTCAGAAATGACAAGTGTTCGGAAACCACAGAGCAAGAATGGTTGGGGAGGTTAGAATAGAATTACAGTTAGGGAACATTTAGTTCCTATAAGCAAAGTATTCTTGGTAGAATCAGAAACTAAAAGGGGGGAAAAAAGGCATACTACATTCTGGGAACTGTATCTATTACTTAAATCATTGCTTTAAATTGCCAGGGGACCAAAAAATGAAGTAGATGATTGCACATCAGTATATCAGGGCTGTGCAAGATGAGTATCTTCAAATACTGAGGAATTTGTCTGAGAGCTTTGAACTTGAGTCTTTATTAATAAAAAAAAGAAATATGACCATTCCTCAAGAAAGCAATGATTGGAACTAAGATAACAATAGGAAACTAAGAATGCACAACCAGAATTAAAATACACATTAATGCTGCAAACATTTAAAATTAGTTGAGGAGGAGTACAAACTAGAAGAACTTTACTAAAATGCAGAAAACATGTACAGGGCTGGAAAAGGTACTAGAGAAGATGACTGATGTGGAGAACAGACTCAATACCATTTCTAGGAATTATATGTATCCCCAAAAAGAAAACAGAGCAATGGAACACTACCAACTAGAGAACCCATATATACAGATTGAAAATCTCTCCTCCAGGGAAACTCCATGCAGTGGATACTGTGGGGAGGCTCACTAAATATCCACTTCAACTCCCTTTTTTCTGCCTTTGTTTGCTTTTGGTACTATAAAGAGAAATGTTTCAGTTTCGATCTCCTCTTGAATCTGTATATGGCCATGAGACTTAGTTCTAGCTACACAGGTACAAACAGAAACCTGGGTGAGGGTTTCCCTTACTGAATACAAGAGCAGACACAGTATCTTGATTATTTTTATATTCCTAGTACCAGTAGGCGGCCTGCTTTATTAATTCAAATATACAACTCTGTGGAGTTATTTTTAGTTTGTTGATTTTCTAGGAAGTTCTTAGTTTATAGCTCTAAATTATGATTACAATTCTTTGATTTTTTGACAAGATTCTAAGGCAATTCAATGGGGAAAGAATTGTCTCTTTTTTTACTCAAAATTATTTTATAAAGTAGTTTTAAAATTTGAATGTGGCAAATAAATTTAGCAAATGATCTTTGGATCTTTCAAGTACTGGAAAATAAATTAAAATGTTTAAGTAAAATACAAATTGTTAGTATTGAACAGATAAATTGGATCTCTGGGTTTAAGGACTCTTCACAGAATCAATTACAACATAAGCAATCCAGAATTACAAACTCAATAGAACACTGGCAGTAAATACTTTTTCTAAGGCTAAACAATAAAAACGAAAAAATTACCACTCTCAGGAGTGAGGTCATCAAGATGGTGACAGACTGCTGTTGACTTTAGTTCCCCCTCACAAGAAAACTAGAAACCACCCATAGACAAGACAACACTGAAAATTCCAGAACCCAGGGAAGGGGTGAGGTTGAAGGGGTGAGGCTGAAGTACCCCGCTAGACAACAGAGACCAAGAAGGACATATTAGAAGGGTGGGAGGAGGGTTTTACTTTGACTTCATTGTCCCTTCCCAAAGCCAGCAGGGTCCAACCAAGAGGTCCCCGTGAACTTACAGTAGTATCTCCTGTGGGAAAAAGGGAACCCAAGGTGGATGTTCTGTTTCCCTAGGGTTGTGGGATGCTTCTAGGGAGATTCAGTGAGGTCTCACCTCATGGGCTCACTGGGGGAACCTGAGGAGCTCAGGTTCATATTGAGATGGAGAAGGGGAACAGGGCTTAGAGCAATCAGCCCTAAGGTCTTAGCAGACCACATACCTGAGTGGAGATCCTAGCCACAGCTGTGCTCATCTGCAGAACTCAGTCAATGGTCCAGACTGCCAGACAGCTCCATTAGCTGTTATGCCTGATTTGGATCCCTAGCTAATAGGGCCATATCATTCACGGAGCATATCCTTTGGCACTTTCAATGAAGGGGACCAAATTTGTACTTCCATCCAACTGGTGAGCATATCATTCAAACCCACTCCTCCATGAAGCATGGCCAGATGGAGCACACACTATGGAGCACACACTATAGCCTTCCCAGGCAGGGAACCAAGCCACCAGCCTTACCCAACTATTGAGCATAGCCTCTGGCCCCACTGAATTAGGGAGACTGAACAGTGAGCAACCTTGGAGGCCAGGCTATAATCTGACAAGCAGTACGGCCCTGCCTGATTGCTGAACACAGCCTGCAGCCTTGCCCAAGCAGGGACTCCAGACAGTGACTCCAACCAGTTACAAAGCATAGCCTGAATAACCAATGGATCAAAGAAGAAACCAAGATGGAAATAAAAAATTATCTTGAGAAAAATGAAAATGGAAGCAGAACATACCAAAACTTTTGGGAGGCAGTTCTAAGAGGGAAATTTATAGTGACTAATACATGCATCAAGAAAAAAGAAAGATCTCAAATAAATGACCTAACTTTACACTTCAAGGAACTAGAAAAAGAAAGACAAACCAAGCCTGAAGTTAGCAGAAAGAAGGAAATAATAGATTAGAGCAGAAATAAATGAAATAGAGAATAGGAAAATGATAGAAAAGATTACAAAACTAAGAGTTGATTATTTGAAGAGTTAAACAAAACTGACAGACTTTTAGCTAGACTAGTCAAGAAAAAAGAGAGAAGACCCAAATAAAAAAAATTATAAATGAAAAAGGAGCATTACAATGGATACCCCAGAAATACAAAGGATTATAAGGGACTACTGTGTACAGTCATGTGCCAACACATTGGACAATCTAGAAGAAATGGATAAATTCCTAGAAATGGAAAATCTACCAAGACTGAATCATGAGGAAATAGAAAATCTGAACAGATCAATAATGAATAGACCAATACAAAAGACTGAATCAGTAATCAAAAACCTCCCACAAAGAAAAGCTCAGGACCAGAAGGTTTTACTGACAAATTCTACCAAACATTTAAGAAGAATTAATTCCAATCCTTCTCAAACTCTCCCAAAAAATTGAAGAGGAGGGAATACTCCCAAACTCATTTATGAGGTGAGCATTATCCTGATACCAAAGACAGATAAGGACACTACAAGAAAAGAATACTGTAGGCCAATATCACTGATGAATATAAATGCAAATATTCTCAACAAAACACAAACAAACCGAATTTGGCAGCACATTAAAAGTACATTACGTGATGATCAAGTAGGACTCATCCCTGGGATGCAAGGACAGTTCAAATTGCAAATCAATAAATGTGATACATCACATTGCTAGAATGAAAAATAAAAATTATATGAGTATCTCAATAGATACAGAAAAAACATCGAAAAACATTTAAAATGTGTTATGATAAAAACTCTCAACAAATTGGGAATAGAAGGAATGTACCTCAACATACTAAAGGCCATATGGCAAGCCCACAGCTAACATCATACTCAATGGTAAAAAATTAAAAGCTTTTTCCTTTAAGATTAGGAACAAGACAGTGGTGGAAACTCTCACCACTCCTATTAATCATAGTACTGGAAGTCCTAGCAGAGGAACCAGGCAAGAAAAAGAAATAAAAGGATCCAAATCAGAAAGGAAGAAATAGAATTGTCTCTGTTTGCAGGTGATATGATATGATACAGAAAAATCCCTGAAGATTTCACCAAAATGGTTAGAACTAATAAACTAGTAAGTTGCAGGATACAAAATCAACATGCAAAATTCAGTTATATTTCTATACACTTACAACAAACCATCTGAAAAAGAAATAAAGAAAATAATTCCATTTTTAGTAGCATCAAAACCATAAAGTACTTGAACAAGAAGAACAAAGCTGGAGGCATTACACTTCTTGATTTCAAACTATACCACAAAGCTATAGTAATCAAACAGTATGGTATAGGCATAAGAACAGAAACATAGGCCAGTGGAACAGAATTGAGAGCCCAGAAATAAACCCACAAATATATGACCAAGTAATATATGACAAAGGAGCCAAGAATACTCAATGGGGAAAATATAGTGTTTCTAAGAAAAGGTGCTAGGAAAAATGGATATCCACATACAAAAGAATGAAACTTGGTTTCTATGTTACATCCTTTACAAAAATTAACTTGGAATGGATTATAGACTTAAATGTAAGACTTGAAACTATAAAGCTCCTAGTAGAAAACATAGAGAAAAATCTTCTTGACATCAGTTTTGGCAATGACCTTTTGGATATGACATCAAAAGCTCAAACAGAAGTAAAAATAAATATGTGGGACTATCTCAGTCTTAAAAGCCTCGGAACAGCAAAATAAATGATCAACAAAATGAAAGACAACCTATGGAACAAGAGAAAATGTTTTTAAACCATATATCTGAAAAGGGGCTAATATCAAAAATATTAAAAAAAAACATACAATTCAAGAGCAAAAAAAAAAAAACTGATTTAAAAAATGAATAAAGGACCTGAGTAGACATTTTTCCAAGGACATAATACAAATAGCCAACAAGTACACAAAAATGTGCTCAACATCACTCATCATCAGGGAAATGCAAATCAAAACCACAATGAGATGTCATCTCACGCCTGTCAGAATGGTTATTATCAAAAAGAAAAGAGGTAAGTGTTGGCAAGGATGTGGAAAAAAGGGAACCTCTGTGCACTGCTGGTGGGAATGTAAACTGGTATAGCCATTATAGAAAACAGTATGAAGTGTCTTTATAAAAATTAAAAATCGAACTACCATATGATCTGGCAATTGTACTTTGGGGTATATATTTGTAGGGAATGAAATCACTATCTCAAATATGTATCCAAATCCTTATATTCTTTGGAGCATTATTTACAATAGCCAGGCATGGAAACAATCTAAGTATCTAGCTACAGATGAATTATATATACATATATATATATATACACACACTATCTATATATATGAATATTATTTAGCCATAAGGAGAAGGAAATCCTGCCATTTGTGTCAAATGAATGGACCTCAAGGGCATTATGCTTAGAGAAATATAAATACTATATGATCTCCCATATATGTGGAATCTAAAAAAAAAAAAAACAACAACAACCCTGAATTCATAAAAACAGAGAGTAGATTGGTGTTTGCCAGAGGTGGGAGGTTGAATGGGAGAAATGGGCATAGGTGGTCAAAGGGTACAAACTCCTAGTTATAAGATGAGTAAGTTCTTGGGGGGGGTGCACTGTACACCATGGTTGCTATAGTGAACATACTAAAAGTACTGAAGTACTAAAAGTACTATTGCGTACTTGAAAGTTGCCATGAGAGTAGATTTTAAAAGTTCTCCGCACACATGCAAAAAAATGATAGCCATATGAGGTGATAGATATATGAACTAACCTTATTGTGGTGATAATTTTATAATGTTTATGTATTGTATGTGAAATCATGATGTACACAATAATCTTATACCACGTTATATGTCAATTATATGTCAATAAAGCTGGAAAAAATAAAATAAAAAGATGGAAGCTTATAAAAATTATCACTCTCAAGATACTTTTGAAACAGAAAATGAGAAGCATTTTTTATCAAAATTTGTTATTAGAGTCCTCATTAAGTTCATCAATACCTTTAATGAAAATGTAAGTGAAATGTGGTAGATAAAAACAAGTTAAGGAGTTAGAGTGTTGAAAATTTTGGAATTCATCATTGAATTTATTTGTGTGTGATGGTGTGTATTTGTGAGTGAATTAGGAGTGGAGAACAGAAAAGAGAACTTTGAGGTAGAAAAACATAGGGAATGATGTCTATTTATTTACTGAGTCAGAGAGTCTTTGATTTTTCTCTAGATACTAGTCTTCATTCAAATTATAAGGGTTGAGGAAAATCAGATGATGAATCTGTTTCATGGTACCTATGTATCAGAAACTACAGTGATTATCTACTGGTGTTCATTACCTCTTCAGAGGGCAGAACCGTTGTTCTGGGAAACACTTCACCGACCCCTTGTTTCGCCCTTGTGTTTTGAGTGGAAGAGGATATGCTCTCACAGGCTTCATACCCCAAAGCAGATATGAACACCTGACACAAGCTAGCCCAGTCAGAGCCCTTCTATGGATTTTTAAAAATTTTATTTTGGACCATAGATAATGCAAACCAGTACTTTCAACATATGTGAGAACTATAGCTCTGTTATGACTCATTACCATGTTCCCAAACATCAGAAAGTCAGTTTGCATCCGTAGAAGTTAGGGCCAACATAAAAGAGAAGAGCAAAGACAATGATTGATTGTACTGCACTTTCTTGGATTTGGTAATATAAAATATTTTAGTGCCTTTCTACTAAATTTCCTGTTGCATTTAAGTGTATTCAAATAGATTTCTTATACTTAAGAACAAGAGCTCTGGTGAATACAATGTAATAGCAGAATGCATGGTTTCAACAGACCAATTCCACTGAAGCAATATAACAGTCAATGAATGATTGGTGTGGCCAATTTAGACATGAATACCATCGAAACTGTGTGATCGGGGAGAGAAAAAACACCTAGTAGATTTATTAATTTAATGGAGAGAAAGACAAGATGGAATTCTTTAGGGACAATATTTCCCAATATGCAGCCATCAGACACCTGCATCGTAATAGCTGAGGGTGATCACTAATGTGCACATTCCTGGGCTCCAGCCTAGACTCAGGACATGAGAATCTCTAGAGAGTGAGAGGGTCCTCCATAAACGGAACCTTCAGTGATTCTAATGTGGGTTAGAGGTTGAGAGTTGCCACCTTTGAGGAACAGTTGCCATTATGAGGATGCTGATAAAACGCAACTTTTAGAGGTAATGAATGTACCTTAGGGACCCAATAGTGTAGAGTGATGAAAAACAATATAGGAGAAAAATCTAGACAGTGTTTTCCTATTGCCATTGTGTTATAACATCTGGAAATGGAAAAAGTAGGGATAGAAGCATAGGACCTTAAAACTACATATCAATAATAAAGTAAACCAGAAGTTTTCTCTAAAGGGAAAATATTGACCTGGTTTCCTTCCATGTGATAACAAAGATTTCTACATTCATTGTTTCTGGTATATGGATGTGTTTATGCCATTGTAAACAACCAACATATATTCATGAGAAACGAAAAATCCATTGATTCAACAAATTAGTGGCCTACTGTAAAACAACTGCCTCAAAATGTCTGCTCAATTTTCTCTCAATCATCTCAAATAAATTTGTTACTAAAATGGTGTTTTCAGATTTCTTTAGGATTGCCCATCTGATTCAACCAAATTTTCTCACCTCAGAAACAGGCTCATAATTTTCTGGCTTTTACTGATTTGAAGGATCTTAAATCAGAGACCCAAATCAAGACAATCTTCAGAGGAAAACTATTTGCTTCAAGTAAATTAGAAACCAAATGAATAAAAAAAAAAATCAAAGAAGAGCCATCATCACATGATAATTTGCTCAATGCAGTTCACTTTCATATCTAGCCAGCAAGCATCTGTTTTTCACAAGAAATGCAGGAGTTAATGCCTCCAAGAAGAACAGCCACAATCTAACCATCTTGTCAAATCCATTCCCTGGAACCTCAGGGGTAGAGCCTTCCTCCCGGCTTCGGGGAGGCCACATCAACCTTTCCTTCCATTCTTCAATCTTCCATTGTCAGATCGTGTTGGTAATTGGTTTTTAATTGGTTCATTTACCCGAATGATTTATACTGCCTCAGGTAGACAAGATTTAATGACACCCATTACAGTGCTTTAGATTATTTCACAAATAGATATGCTATTGTCCTTCAAGATTGAAGATCCATGCATATGAGTATTATCATTCATCCATCTCTGATGTAGAAAAAGTCCAATGCATGGCTAACAAAGATAGAAATAGTGGTTTATCAAGCATGATCTATGGACTGGGCATTTTGCTAAGTGCTCTATATGCATTATCTCATTTAACAGGCATTTTCATAAGAGCAGAAATCAACAGAAACCATCAATGTCCAAAGAGTTGCATTTGTTTTGAACAGAGACTGTTGACAGCTGTTTCTCCTTACTTTCCACATGATCAATTCCTTGCTCAAAATTAGTCACTCCACTTTGAGCAGTAATAATGTACTGGGAAAATCACTAGAGAAACTTTACTTTTGGGTTTAGACCAGCCCTCCTGAAAGTACTCTTGTAGTTCAGGAATAATGTGGCTTGCTACATATTCCTGTTTCTCATTTTGATTGATTAGCTATGTGGGGTGCTGTCAAATCTTCTATAGTATAACCTACATATAATTTCTGCCTAAACTGTTTAAAAACATTCTACTCATCCTTCAGTTACTTAGGAGTTGTATACTGTCATACAAATGCCACATCCAGATTAGTACACTTTCCCAGGAACTACATTGGCTGTGAGGCTAAAAGAATAATCAAACAAGACAAGTGCATAGGTACAGAGTTCTGAGGAAACTTAGATATGTTCTAACAATAAATAAGCCAATTTTTCTACTTCAATATGTCATTTCTTTTAAGCAAATATCCTAGGAACGCAGTAAAATGTTTGCAAATGTTTTTATAACCAATTTGCCTATACACACCATCACGCATATGAATTAAGAGATGTATTGATATTTAGGCATGGATTCTAATGTCATTTATGTAAAACAAATTCAAATGGACTCTTTTGATGGAGTTTGGATGCACTTAAGAGAGACATTTTGGATTATATTATTATAAAGATTTGCACAGAAATCATGTAAGAAATAATTGGGCATGGCATAAACTGTCTTGCTTCAATAAGACATTATCTTTGGCAAACTTAAATATTTTCACTAATGTATTTTTTCTTCCCACTGCCTGCCAAATGACTGGGAATAATACAGGGCTTTGAGTTTACCCAGACCCGGAGACAATCTCCCCTGGACTTGTTTTGCTGAAACCTCCTCTTGTGTACTACCTCACCCCTAACCTCTTCCCCATCCCCAGTCACTATGGTATCACCCTAAATTTAATAATTTAGACTTTGGGAAAATATACTGTGCATCACATCCAACACTATGCACCAGGCATAGGTCTCAACCCCTTACAACTATCAGTTCATTTAGTTTTTAGAGAAATTTTATGAGGTAGATTTAATTATAATCCTTATTTCACAGAAGAGGAAACTGAGATACAGAAAAGCTAATCAACTTGCCCAAAGGTCACAGCACTAGTAAAAAGTAAAAATGAGGCTGTCCAGAGTCAGAGTCTAAACTTGAGCACCATTTTTTATTCTCCGTCATTTTCATTAACCAAGATCCCCCAGATTCCACCCCCTTCCCACCCCAGTGGCTGAGTTCTTCCTGCTTTGGGTACCTCCAGGTCTTCTTTTCCTCCCAGAAATTTCACAATTTATACTGTATTAAGCAGAGCAATTTAGAATTCTTGGCCCCTCTTTACAGGATTTTGACCTTCCCACACATATCCTGAAGCTCATCTTTTACAACCAAATGGCAAGAGGGGAAACTATTTTAAGGGCCAAAAACTGATCCCCCTAGAAGCTAGCAGCCTCTGTAGATATTTGTAAATTTAATTAACATCTTGTTTCTCTCCATTACCCTTATCATGACTTCCTATGAGAAATACTATCATTATGTGAGTTAGGAAACTGAGTCATAGAATGTAAATAACATTTTCATGTCACACAGCCATTAAGGGACTGAAAAGAGACTCCTGCCAGAGTCTGTGGCTTACTGTACTGGTCTTGCCTCACTTCTATACTCATTACTTGTGGTTATTCTGGGTGCTCTGCCCTGGGGCTTCTCCTCTACCAGAGCTCACACACTAATCAATTTACTTATTTATTTTTAAAGATTTTATTTATTTATTTGAGAGAGACAGAGAGTTGAGAGGAAGAAGCAGAGTCCTTGCTGAGCAGAGAACCTAATGCGGGACTCAATCCCAGGACCCTGAGACCATGACCTGAGCCGAAGGCGGACACTTAACCGACTGAGCTACTCAGGTGCCCCTCACTGATCAATTCAGATGGCCATAGGTCCTCATGCCATACATGAGTCATTACCACACGGCCGCCAGGTACTGCAAGGATAACTGTGTGACCCTTCCTGACAGCACGTCATTGTGCTGTCCAAGAACTCTGAGCACACACCCACCCCCCCACCATCTCCATCAGGGTCTTTCTCCAGGTTATGGGAAAGGCATCTACAGTCATGTTTTATGCTGAGCACAAATGGTGTCTTTGGCCAAAAATCTATGTATCTTAGAGAAATACAAAACGCCTCGGTCTGTAATTGTTATCACCACATTGATAAAGGGAAGATGAAGTCAGGGAGTGCTATTTTCTCTCTGCTAAATAAGGAAATAATAAATGCTTTCCAGACATAGGAAGATGGAAAAATTGAGGCTATTAGAAAAGAAATTATTAGTGGATCAAAAATAGTTTAAAGAAATGTGAGTGTTCAGAACTTGACTGGAGAGCAAACTAATCAGCCAATGAAATTCTTCTGAGTTAATAATGAATGTCTCATCTCAACTTGAAACAAATCTGTCTGCTCTATAGGAAACATATAATATCAAAGGAGAGGAAAGCTGTCCCATAAAGGCATGGTAGCATTTGAACATCAATTTGACAGGTAGTGTAATTTTCTTACTAAGGACCGTGAATATCATATTGAAGCCTACTATAGAAGTACTACTCGAATTCTTCACATAAGTTATCTGAACAGGAAAAGTTTCAGTAGAAGTCAGAGGAGATATAGGAAAAAAGGCTGAGGCTGATGAATTTCACTTATGACCAAAAAACCATGACCTTGACTTATTTCCATTTAATACTAATCTATTATCTCTAAACCAGGGACAAGTGAAACTGAAATCAGTCAGAAGCCAGAGTTATTTCTGCTCCAGATTTACTCTAAGTAGTGCTATGTCATCTGAATACATTTGTATGCAAGTGACAAGGTTCAGAGAATGTTCTGTTCTGATCTGTGCTTTTTCTACTATTTAAGTACTAGGGAAAGATGATAGTGATTTGAACACCCGTGTTTCCAGCATACAGCACATGGCATGCATGTAGAAGATGAGAAAAGCATTTTATTAAATTTCTTTTGGTGTGATCTTGTATAATATATTCAGAAGTTAGCTTTTTATTACCCATATTGGTAAAAAGTTTTGAGAAATGTCACGCTTACATTTCAATTGTTTGAAAATATGTTTTTCCCTAGGTATCCCAGAAGTCTTTCACTGTGCAGAGTGTGGGAAAGCTTTGACTAGTTATGCATTTCCATTTCAACGTGACTTACCGGAATAAAGGAAACACAACAGAAACTATGATGACATTCCAGCCCCCCAGGGGCTGCTAGATTCAGGTTTGGTTATAGCCAAGTCATCCAGACAAACAGAATATTTTCTGAATGGCCTCCAAATCTTGGGTGAAACTGTATTCTGGTAGGACTAACATATGAATGTATTATATGGAACCAAAAGCCATTGTTGACTTTCATATACAATTAGATAGTCTTTGAAAGTATAGTACCTGGGTATGGTAGCTAGTAGAGGTCATGATAATTTACAAGTTCAACAAAACTTTATTTTGTCCTGATTTTACTGTGTTACTCCTCTGAATCTCCACAACAACCATATCAATTGGCAACTATTAATTAGAGAAAAATGAGGTTCAATGAAGTTATTGGGTTAACATTTGTAAATGGTAGAACTAGGATATTGGTTTTCAAACTCTATGCTTTACCTACTAAACATATCTTATAGTTTCTTCAATAAATGTTTGTTGAATTAGTGAAGGACTCAATAAGCCAATATAAAACATCAGGTAAATCTTTGCCCATTTTCACATAGTTAATTATCAGGATAATATGCACTATAATACTCTTTAAAAGTATAAGATGTTTTAGCATTAATTCATCACTACATCTAATTAAATTTAATATCCTTTATTATTGCCAAAATAAATAAACAACATCCCAGATATTATTTTCCAAAAACTATCTGAAGTTTACTTATTGAACAACATGTCTCATCTTGTTTCCTTAATCACAAAGTTTCACATGTACAAGTTTTAATATGCTATGAAACTAAATGTAAAATAACCCAATTTAAAAATTAATATCGAGTAATGCAAAGGGTTTTGATTGTTGTTCTATGTGTCTCTAAAAGTTATTGTTATAAGCTCAATTTAAATTTTAATTATTTTGTTGTAAAACAGGGCCATTAAAAATCCAAGTGATTACTAAAAACACTTTATGGGGATTACTTTTAAAAGAGAAACTCTACTAATATACTATGTAGTATCAAGTGCATTTTTGGTAATCATTTCATGTTTTACCTAGTTACAAGCATATTCCATTTTTAGCTGCATTATGAAATGCTAATAACAATACCATTAATTAGTAATACATATTCATTGAAATCTAATGACTTAAAGACCTATCTAGCTTCATATTTGTATTATCCTTTGGGACACATATTCCAGACCTAACATCACGTCCAGTTACAGATAGTGAAAATAAGATGATCTAGCTAGCCTAATGCTTTTGTGACAAAGAAAATGAGGACCAGAAAGTATAAGAAAGTACACGCATCCTTTGTCCAGCATGACCATGCCAGGAGGATGACTGAACACCAAAACTCGGTCTTTAGACTCCTAACCCAGTAAATATATTTTTTCTCCTACAATTAAAGTCTATTTTTAATAATGAAGTAATAGAACAATGATTTGATAAAGACAGTCCACTCTACCCCAGATAAGGGATGGATAGTCTTGCTTTTTTTTCTAAGGTTACTTATTAGTCTTTACTACACTAATGCCCCATACATATCTATAAATTCATTTGTTTAGTCAAATTTGCTTAAGCAATTAGTTTGACTAATTATATGACTAAATTATTGGTTAACAGAGTGGCTAGTGAATTCATGTTAAAATAACTAATCAAACTGGTTGTTTGCATATAAAGAAACACATTCACTGGTTGAGAAAATATTTTATCCTTCATTCTATTGATTTGGTGCAGATTCAGCTTCTGAATGAAGCCATAGTCAACTGCTAAGGGTGTTGTAATAAACTCAAGACGGTTTTTGTTTGTTTTTTTTTTTTTTACATGACATCAAATGACCACTTTGACTTAATTTTCATCTCTCTCCGAAAACTCTGGCATCATGTTTCCAAAGAAGACAGTGTGTTCTGGATTTCCTTTGTTCACTTCTGGAAGTCATCATGAAGAAGGCAAGTTGGTAAACAATACCACCTGGGAACTCAGGGTGGGAGGAGACAGAGGGAAATTGGGGTAATAGCTTACATGAAAAAGTAAACAGACAAAGAACAGATATGAAAAGCATGAGAGAAAAAGAAAGGAAAGAGAATTTGGTGAATGTGAAGTATCACCACTCTGTAGTTTTAACAAAAATTTCACTTCCTTATACTGCTTTGCTCCAAAGCTTAGAAGCAATTTCAACAAATAAAGATAATTTTGCTCACATTTAAATGGTGATCTCTTCCTATCTGTGTTCAGGATGGCCATCGTACGAAGAAGTTGATGCCAAAACAAAGATGTGTGTTACAGAAACTAAACACAGCTTCCAGCTAGTGTTTTACTGCTGAAAAACGTCTAGAAATTTTAGTGAAGCTGAAGCTTTCCCCACCCCCAACACACATACTTTATTTCAAATGCTTATTTCTCTGGAGATTATGTGACAAATGAGGTTGGGGTGGATAGAAGTGATTTAGCCACCTCTAAAGATTATTTTCTCTGGTGCATCCAAATTGTCTAAAATAATTTTTTTCCTAGGAAACAGATTTGGATTCATTTTATACAGAGGAGGAAATTCTGAAAAAAAAGAAAAAAGAAGCACATGACAAAAGATAAAATAGTGCAGCAGAAGGATTCATTGCCTAGGTAACTTTTTTCTTCTCTCATTTTACTTTGCGATAAGTTCTCAATGGACTGATTCATTTAAGCTATGATTTTTATTCATATTTTTAAGCTGTTGGGCCTGATGTTGAAATCTCCCTTGTCACCAGTTAGACTTACTAGTTTTAATGATTTGGATTTTAAATGAAGGTCATTATATAATATCCTGCATTGCATGCAGATTATAAAGTTCCTACCGGCTTTGCCTTTTAATTAAATTATTCTTTCAAGTGGAATATAGGAGTGGAAAAGTCCATCTTCTTTTTATATTGAGGAGACTCTATAGCCAAACTTTTCTGCTTTATTACTAATGAATATTTAAAATAATGTTCTTGAATAAACGTTGATTGGGTCTAAAAGAATTATTTGTTTAATAAATCTTTTCCCCCACCCAATTCAATTACTGATATTCTGCAGATAATGTAATCCCACATGACTCTCTCTCTTTATCTCTCTCCATATATATCTCTCTCTCCATATATCTATATATCTATCACCCCCCTCTATCTTGTCCTTGATTTTCAGACATCTCTGCCACCCAGCAAAACAAACAAGAGAACCAAGAAAGGTAAGACTTAATTTTTGACTCTGTTGATTAAAACTTCAGAACAACTGACTAACAAAAAGTCAGGGAAATGGGAAGGGACAAGTTTATTGGAAGGAGCAGAGTGATGGCAGAAACTCTGTGGGGAAAGGCCACTGCTCTGGGTAGGAAGACTGGCACATTTCATCCCGCAGTTTAACTCTCTAAGATGGGTATCCCACTGTGAGGGGGGAAGGGCTGAAGGTCAGTGGCTCTGGTTAGAAGGAGCACCTAAAACTCAGTATCTGGAGCAGAATCTGCCCGTCACTGTGCGAAGGCATGGAAAGCCAACAGTGACAGCCATTGAGAGGGGTACAGGGTATTTCTGTGCCAGGGCAACAGTGTTGCCAACCCAGATTCATTGATAACTGTTAGGACCACCTCAGCCCACTGAGAGACCAATAAACTGTGTAGGACGTAAGGGAAACTGACAATTCTTGGGTTAAAAAGTGAACACAAAAAGCCAAACAATCATGACACCAGGAATAACCATTCAGGAATCCACATTTCTGGGCCAAGGAGTTAAAAATCATCCTGAAGAGACCCATTGTCTTAGAAAAGTCGAAGAAAGGCTAAAAAGAGAAGTAGAAAAGTGAGTTTCTGGAGGAAAGAAGGCAGAGCAGGGAAAATCAGCCTTTTTCTTGTCTATCGCCACCTTAAACTGTGTCATAAATCTTGACCAGAAATGGCGGCAGATGACATCTGAATGCTTTTAAAATCTTCCATTTCTAAAGGTTAGTGCTCTATCTTCTCCGGCTGATCTCTGCTATCTGAAATAATAAACAGTTGTTGGGTGGCACCCATAACTCAGTGGCCCTTTCAGACTATTAACATGCAACGTCGTCCCTGCACCTCTTACTAACGGTATCTGCAGAACCCTACGATGGACAATCTGAGCTTCAGTCTAGAAATCAGCTACCTCTGCATCCACTTGATGACTAATGATGCAGGGCCCCTTGTTTATTTGCTTTCTCTGTAATCTGATCCTGTTTTTCGGTGCCCCTTTCTAGGTCTGATATAGAACTAATTGTTGGCAGATGTGGCCAATGTTTTGAGCCAAGATATAGTATTTGTTTGCACTGTCTGAGTTTTCAGCTTTAACCAATGTCAGGTCATTGCAGCTGGTTTCTATCAAGTCTCTGTATACCAGAGACCATCCACCTGACAAAACAAGATCTGCTTGTGTGACCTGTGTTCAAAAGCCTTTAATATGGGAATTCTACCAAAGTCATAGGGAAATTTTGATGGAAATTCCTAATCAAATTAAGGAGTGGCTTAATTTAATTTTTATTTACATGTAAATGGCCGTTTTATAATATACAGGTAACATATGTTCTTTAAAAACAAATTCATTAAAATTTATGGTCTTAGCTCATCATGAACTTCAGTTGTAGGCTTAAAAATGATGGTAAATCCCTATCCTCTATATAGGCATCCCTCGTAAAACAAAGCTTACAAACTGCTTTTTTGCTTTCATGAAAAGGAGTGATCTCACAGTCAAAACTACAGTAAACAGCATGAGCTGGATCCAGCACACTAATTTTGCATTAACATTCCTTTCTTTACTGACAGGCCTTCACTTTCCCTTTACATGCCAGAATCAGTATGGTGAATTATTTTCATGACCTTCCTCGTTGTTTTAAATAAATAAAAGATTAGCATTTCAGCCACCCTGTTTACATTAAACTACAAATTCCATAAGCCACAGTAGTGTTTGTGTTTTCAACTTTCCTGCATTTTTTTAAACGAGTGCATGAGTTCATTTGATTTGTTTCAACTACCCCAAATATTTTAAGAGTACTGCACTGTGGAGAAGTATTTATTTGAAGTAGCTGTGGCTAATTTGCAAACTCTATGATAATACAGTGGTCTTTATTAATGAAACAGAAAGGCTTTTATTCTGTAGTCTCCCTGACATTGCAGGAAATAAAATCTCAGAGACCTAAGCTTTTATTAAAATGATTTTAGTTTTGGATTATATCTACTCCTTGGGCTGTCATGCATCTAAAATAATGTGATTCAAAGGCTGTTTTACCTGTTTTCATGCTATCTGTGCAGTTAAAAATACTTTACAGTGCTGGGGAATAAAAGTTGTCTGAATCGGAAAGCCTTACTAAACAATACATAGAAAGGGTATATGGTTAGAAAAGCACAAAAATGAAAGGATCTCACCTTCGGTTATGGCAAATGTTGAAAATAAATTTACTTGGGAAAATGTAAAATACTTTGCAATACCGAATATAAGGTGTTCATGCAATAAGGCAACTCCCATTTTTCCAGTGAGAAATCCAATAATACTTTGAATAATACTTATGGATGTGGGTGAGGTAGTCAAATGACTACTTACAATATTTAAAATAATTACTTACATATAGTTAAAATTATATAAAATAATGGGGTAATTGTGAATATTGCTGTATTCCACTCTAATTTCATCATAATTTTTTTTCAATTCTACACATACATCTTTGACCTCAGACTCCTGGTCATCACTAGAGAAAGTTTTAAAGTTTTTAAACAAATTTTTCCGGGAGTATAATTTTTATATTCACTTACAATTGTTTATAATATAGCACTTCTTAAATTCTTCTATGAACTGTCCCTGGAAAGTGTATCCCAAAAGACAAGAACCCCTGCACTTAACATTAGGACATAATCTTCATTGTTGTTTTGATCTCCAAATCATAAAGTACAATGTTATTTTTTTTAAAGATTTTATTTATTTGTTTGACAGAGAGAGACACAGTGGGAGAGGGAACACAAGCAGGGGGAGTGGGAGAGGGAGAAGCGGGCTTCCCGCGGAGCAGGGAGCCCGACGCAGAGCTCGATCCCAGGACCCTGGGACCATGACCTGAGCCGAAGGCAGACGCTTTAACGACTGAGCCACCCAGGCACCCCAGTGCAACGTTATTTTTTTAACCAAATCGACACTTATTGAGGAATAAAACCCTTAAATTTCTGTTTCTTCTTTTAGAACAATCCCATCAGTTAACACCTAAGGTCATGCAAAGCTAGGACTGATCCTAAAATTAATAAAGTGACTTGCCAAACAGAATGCTGATGTTGAATATAACTGGGAAAGCACGTATCATGTGAGATTTTGTAAGTATTCCAATACAAATCAATGAATTCTCTCCTTTTAAAAGATAATGGGGGGATGAGAATCTCTTCTCATATTCAGGCATGCACAGTACATTCTGCCTTCAAATCACTTAATTATCCAAGTATTACTTTAGCTTCCTAGTTACTGCCAAGGTGAATTACTTCAAATTTTGTTAAATTTTGTTTATATATCTATGTATTAAATAAGCAACACATTCTTATATTCAATATTCAAACGGTATTAAAGACATATGGTGAAAAGTCTCCCTCTTATGCCAGCTGCCTCTTATCCAGCTCCCTGTCCTGAAAGCAGCCAAGGTTATTAAGGTTCATGCTATTTTATGCATATATGAACCAACATGTATGTATATTATTTTCTGTCCTTTTAAATAATAATTGTCACAGTTAGTGCATATTAGTCTATACTTTTTTACTCTATGTTATATTTTGGAAATAATTCCATTTAATACGTTTCTAAAATCTTTTTTTTTAAGATTTATTTATTTATTTGAGAGAGAGTGTGTGCAAATGGGGGGAGGGGCAGAGGATGAGGGAGCAGGAGAGAGGCCAACTCCCTGCTGATAGGTGAGACTGATGTGGGGCTCAATTCCAGGACCCAGAGATCATGACTTGAGCTGAAATCAAGAGTCTGTCACTTAACCGACTGAACCACCCAGGTGCCCCAGGTTGTTTCTAAAATCTTGCTCTTACAAATGATATTGCTACTGGGGCACCTGGGTGGCTCAGTCGGTTAAGTCTCCAACTCTTGGTTTTGACGCAGGTCATGATCTCAGGGTCATGAGATCCAGCCGGACATTGGGCTCCACACTCTGTGGAGTTTGCTTGAGATTCTGTCTCTCTCCCTCCCCTCTCCGCGCCCTTCTCATGCTTCCCCCAAAATAAATAAATAAATCTTTTTAAAAATGATATTGCTACTAAAAATAAGGGACAATATTTTACATATGTCGTTTTGCAGTTAAGTGTGTATACCTGTAGCAGAAATTCTTTTTTTTTTAAAGGTTTTATTTATTTATTCGACAGAGAGAGACACAGCAAGAGAGGAAACACAAGCAGAGGGAGTGGGAGAGGGAGAAGCAGGCCCCCCGCCGAGCAGGGAGCCCCCTGCAGGGCTCGATCCCAGGACCCTGGGATCATGACCCGAGCCGAAGGCAGACGCCCAACGACTGAGCCACCCAGGTGCCCCTGTAGCAGAAATTCTTAAAGGTGGAAATACTGAGTCACAAGGTAAGAACATTTAAAACTTTGATAGAAGTTGCCATAATGCCTTCCCAATAAAGGTTTTTTCCCAATAAACATTCCCATCAACAATTTTAGTGCATTTCCCCTCTCCATAGTAGAGTTAGTTTTTAAAGGATTAAATGATAGCCACTATTTTATTAATGAAATTAAAGATAGTTGAATCACAGAGGTGAAATTGGAATAAAGTAACCAGAAAAAACACTACTTCTCTGAATATTTAATGGTCACAAAAAAAATAGCTAGAAATGATAAAAACAGCCATAAGATGGTCTAGGGGTGCAATGAGCTTTGGCCAATAAGTTTTTAGATCAATAATTTACATGTAGGGAGAAATAACACTTTGAAAATATGAGTCAGGCAGTGGCTGAAGTATCACAGGTTGATAACCAACACTGTCCAGATTTCAAATATTACTTAATCATTCAGTACGATTTTAGAGTTTTCAAGTAGGTGACATCATGTTTTATCAATTATATAATTTCTTAAGGGCTTACCAAAGCAACATCTCAGTGACTAAAGATTCAAGTTGGCTAATAACATGAAAAAATTGGAAACATCATTAATTGGAAGACTCTTTACATCATCATTTTTACTGTTACAATTCGTGCTGCTAAAGGTAACCTGTTGGAATTTCTACAAGACTTGTGGGTTTTCTTAATGTAATTTAACGTCACAGTCCATATATTATTACATACTGATAACTGCAATCAAGTAACAGAAACTTATACAGCTACTTACCGCTGCCCCCAATGAAAATATAAATTAAGTTCTAAACAATTTTTTTAATAATTCTTTTTTTAAAGATTTATTTATTTTACTTTCTTTTTTTTAAGATTTTTATTTATTTATTTGAGAGAGCGAGAATGACAGAGAGAGTGCACATGAGAGGGGACAGGGTTGGAGAGAGGAGCAGACTCCCCGCTGAGCGGGGAGCCCGACGCGGGACTCGATCCTGGGACTCCAGGATCATGACCTGAGCCGAAGGCAGCCGCTTAACCGACTGAGCCACCCAGGCGCCCAAGATTTATTTATTTTAGAGAGAGAGTGGGGGCTGGGCAGAGGGAGATGGAGAGAGAGAATCTCAAGCAGGCTCCCCGCCAAGTGTGCAGCCTGACACAGGGCCTGATCTCACAACCCTGGGATCATGACCTGAGCCAAAATCAAGAGTTGGATGCTTAACCGCCATCCAGGAGATCCCAAATTTACTATCTTTACTATTTTTTTTCATTGATCTCATGACTCTGAGATCAAGACCTTAGCTGAGACCATGAGTTGGACACTTAACCGACTGAGACATTCAGGTGCCCCCTAATAATTCTTTTGTTGTGAATATTTCTTTAGCTCCATATAAAACAGTAATATTTGTACATATATCTTATTCATATTTGTTGATTCAATGAATAAATTTAAACCAACATTTGGTCAGTTAAGTCTGTTCATTATACACAAAACTGTTTATAAGAGTTTATTCTAAGATGTTTCTCTAGTCAAATTGGTCTTTATGTATGGAAAAAAATGCATAAAAGGGAATAAGTATGCAGTTTACATGCTGAATAATTAGTTGTCTTATCAGCCCTTATCCAGTTAGTGTAAGATACTATTTTCAAAACATGTACACTTTGAAATCAGATCTTCTTATTCTAATAGTAATAAATGATCACTGCAGATATTTTAAGAAACACAGACACAAAGAAAGTATAAATCCCATGCAACCCTACTCATCACAGGCACTGCGGAGCAGTCTGTAAATATCATGGTATATCTCTAGACCTCCACAGTCAGAAAGCTCATGCTGCACCCTTTCTCTGCCGGGTACCCACTCTGAATCTTATAGCTCCTTCCCACTAGTGAGAGGGATTTGAACTTGTGTCCAAAACATTTAGGTGGGCTGCAGGCTACACCCTTCCTTTTGGTCCAGGACCAGTGGTGGCTGGACCTCCTGACATAGTCCCTGGTTCTGAGTCTATTCCAGTTGTCTGCTGGAGCTGTAGATTCTTCAGCTGGGCCTCAGGCCCCTGCCAGTTCCCTAAGTTCTGGGTGTGGAGCTCAGCTTTAAAATCCTTCACATAACCTTGCATGGACTTCATTGTTCTGTGACTTGTTCACTCACCTAATGTTGAGACTTCTTTCTATTGCCTAGAAATCACACGCCATGTCTTACCAGCTGATCTTGGGTTGCCAAGACTCTTTGATGTCAGCCTACTTTGAACTTGAACTTTTCTGCATCAATTTTGAATTGTGATATGAACTTTCCCAACCTTTTGTGTTTGTTGGAGTTCCCCCAATGCAGGGTCTTAAGAGCCTTAGGCAACTTCCGTTTGAATAGGAGCTTTTAAGAAGCCTGGTGAGCATGGCAGCAAAAAGTACAAATGAGCATCATGGTTCCTGCCTAGATATTTATAGCCATGGCCCATAAACTCCCACATTGATCAGGCATGGAATCTATCCTAGAAACTAAACACTACCTACATGCATTCCAGGTAATCTTTTTATTTTAATGCTGGCAGCTAGTAATTCTAATTTGGGGATTATTCTGGGATATACATGGTGCAAATGTCCCCCATTCTGGAGCTATATACTTCAAGGGACAATTCCAGAGTTTGAGAATTTAGCCCTCAGGGAAGTTCCTTGTTTGCAGAGGAAGTGGAGTGCCCTCTGGGCACAGTGGCATAAAACTCCTGGACTAAATACACATCAGAGACCTCTGCCAGATCAGAACAAACAAATTCGAGAGGACAGTTAAGGGGCTGCTAAAGGAATTCCTCAACCATTTTGCTTAAGATGACATTAGCCAAAAAGCCACTGTTAGCATAGTTAGTCCATTGGGAACTGTCTTAGCCTTTGTTCTAAGGTTGATCCTTAACCTTTCTTCCCTTCTTCTTCTTAGGTACCATTCTCAGTCAGACCAACATCACTGTTCTCTGTGTTCTATCCCGGATTTTCTATTATATCTCATTTCGAAAAATTCTGTTTATTGCTTCTTCTTTTGTGAGTAGCCTCTGCCTAGCCATACACAGCTAAAAATGCATTGTCTACCTCTGGTTGCCCAGCTAAGCCAACCTAACCTACTGTTTCTGATTGTATAATTGTAATACCTACGGTGAACCTTGGCTATGCCCCTCATACCAACTCTGGCTTGGCCAAAACTTTCTGGGCATTCATGGCAATAGGGATGTATTAATAGTCCTGGCTGTCTAGGGACCAGGGACTAGGTCAGGAGGTCCAGCCACCAGCGGTCCTGGACCAGAAGGAAGGATGCAGACTCCAGCCCACGCAGATGCTCTGGACACAAGTTCAGATCCCTGTCACAGTTTCAGAGTGGGTACCCAGAGGTAGTATAAACTACTGATGGCAGTAAGCCTACTGGAGAGAAAATAAAATTCTGTCAAAAATCTTAGTTTTTTAAAGCTAGCATTTTGTTCAGATGATTTCTTAGTTGAAGTTTTTTCAAATTAATAGTTCTCTTCACCTATCATATTATTTTAATGCAGTAGAAGCCGTAGCTGTCAAGATATGAAATAGTTACATGAGACTAAGTTCTGCAGAAAAAATCAAGTATTTTGATTGTTTTTCATAAATATGTAGAGAATGTGGGGCTTGAACTTTAAAAAACAAAATGTAGGGATGTTTTTATAGCAATCGGTAGAAATTAAGAATTCTCAACCCTTTTCCTTCCTCTTCTCTTTGATGAAATTCTGCTGGGTTAGAGGAAGTTCCACTATGAATAAGAAGACATTCTGAGCATTTAGAGGACTGACCTACTAGATAATTTTTTCCTTTGCTGTTTGGTCCAGGGTCCATAAAAAAATGATGTTCTCTTCTCAGGTAACATGCTTATTTTTATCTACATGAAACTCATTGATTTCCTTCCAATTTGGTGTTAGCCTCTTCATTCCACTACATTTCCGATGTAACGAATGATATTTTCATAGGCATGGCTAGTAATCAATATAGACAAGCTCTGCTTATTGATCCAAGGAAGACCTTTGATCTGAAAAATCACCAATTATGGCTATTTAAAGTAGATTCAATTGGATTAGGTAGAACAAAAAAGAACAGGTTATCTACAGTATTCTTTAATACTTTTAAAACCTAGAAAGACACAGGCCTCTTAAAGAATAAGGGTTAATTTTCATTCTTTCAATTTTAAATGAGGATTTTCCTGCACATTCTACTTTATTTCTGAATTTTTTATGGCTGTGTAATGTGATACTCTTATAAGGGACATCCCAGGTACAAGGTAATTGACGATTTGCAATGAGTTTCTGACAACCTTCAAGTCCTAATTAATAAAAATAGATTCAGCTTAAATATTGATATGCTAAGCATTAGTCTTATTTTAACTGAAAAAGGTGGACTCCTGGTCCCAGCAAATTAAGTCTTTAATGGTATGCAGGCTACCTGGTTGATTGATCTATTACATTTTCGAGTGGAATTTCAAGTTACTATTATTTTCAGGCTACGACCAAATTTGAATTAGAAATGAGAATGTGGATTGTTTCTTACCTACATGGAACTAAATATTTTCCAGGGTATAATCTATATTATTTAATGTACAATGGTCTATACTGCCTCTGTAGAACATGAATCATGAAATAAACTGAAGGGAAAATGGTAGAGAGCCCAACTGTGTGTTTCCCTATTTCTTTTCTCTATGTCCAAGGAGTCCTGAATTCTGGCAGAAAATCTATAATCCTAAAAGCTGTTTAATTTGTTTTACAGCACAGGTTATGGACTGGTGAGATCTGGATTCAGATTCCAGCCAACTCCATTTGCTACCTATGCTAGTCTATTTTTATCTAGTTTGCTTGTGCATAATAATAGTACCTACCTTATAGTATGAGAGGCTTAAGGAAACTAAACAACAACACTTAATACTTACAATTCTTATTTATTCAGCAATTACTATAGATAAGGAATGTTCTAAACATTTTACATTATTTAATCCTTGCAACAACCCTGTGAGTTCAAACTCTTTTTCTTCCCATCTTATGGTTAAAGAAATAAAGTTATCTGCCAAAAGTCATAAGGTGGTAAATTGTCGAGCAAGTACTCAAATACAGTCTCATTTCAGAGCCTGCCCTCCTGATCATTAAAACTTGCAAAACATTTAGCATAGAAACAAGCACATAGTAAGCTCTTTAAAAAATGATACTGAAAGCTAACAAATGTAAATGATAAATTCCCCCCAATTCCAGGACCCTTCTGACTTTTAAAGAAAGCCTTGAAACAGTAGCTTATTTCTGTGAGCTGAGAACCCTGTAGAGCAGTCCAGAGTCTTCTCTGCTTTCAGTGCTTACTGTGGGGTGATTTATAAGTAGGCGCTTTGCTCTTACCCCTCTCTGTCAGTATCCACCTCTTCCTTCCAGGCTTCTTTCTCCCCTAAATATCTACCTTCTTTCTAATCTTTGCCTTTGGCCAGAGATAGATAATTTTTGATAAAGTGTTCGGGGGTTCGGTTTATTTTTATCTCCGGCTGAATTCATTCACCTTTTTTGGGAAACCTTGACCAAACTTCTTCCTGAGAGCTAGCCTCTCCCCTTCTCAGGTTCTGAGCTTCTCCGGGTGGGGTGATTACCCTCCAGGCTCCAGGGGGAGCTATGTGACCCGTCAGAGCAGACATGTTACTTGGGCCAAGGAGAGGTTCAGGGATGGGTATGCAAGCTAATCTCAGCCAACGAGATGTTGTTGGGTCATTCGGGAACAAATAAATTTGTTTTTCTCTTCTATTGGCCTTGAAGTTGTGAAGATGTAAAATCTGGAACAGCTGTGCCCTGTGTAACGCCCAGAGAGGGGCTTTCCTGACACTGGAGTCAGCACAGTAGTAGAGAGAGATAAAGTGGGTCCTGGTGGTGTCATTCAAGTCCCCACCATAAGCTGTCTTAGAGTCCGTTCTCCTACAGACATTTTCATTATGTGATCTAGTAAGTTCTCCTTTGGCTTACGCCAGTTGGGTTAAGCTTTCTTTCACTTACAACTGAAAGAGTTGTGAGACAGTTTCTTTATGCTTTAATAGAATATTAAGACTCAAAAAGATGAAACTATAATATTGGTATATGTGTCGTGGGTTTGATAGTTTTGAGGGGATGCATGTTGGAGCCCTATGGGAGAACTGTATAGGTAGCAATAATAATAAAATTATTGATCCCTTTCTCTATCTTCTTTTTGGTCAGAACCATTTTTCAAGAATTTCTTCATATCAATAAGTAGTCCTAGGGGTTTCTACAAGCTTATTGTCATTGTTCCCCTGGGGTTCAAGTGGTAGTAAAAAGCACAATTTTATCCTCAGAGATTTTACATCGTGCTCACTCCCAGAGCTGACACTTTTAAGTGAATATCTTTCAAGTATATCAAATGTCTTCCTTGATGCTACCAGCTACCCATTATCTAGAAAACCTCATGCCTTTAATCCCAGACGGTTTTCTTCCTGGCTATATCCTCTGGGCCTGTAATATGGGATAATTTAGAAATTCTGCAGCTGCTAAAGGACACATATGGGCAGATGCAGAAAGACAATTAAAAAAAAAAGTGAAGACCAAACGCCAATTTATTGAAGACTGCAGAAGGAAGAGATAAGAAGAATCTAGGTTCTTACTGACAGCACTGGGCTAATAAATTATCGACCTAGAACTGCTCAACCACTGCACTTTTGAATCTGTGGGAACAGTAGACATCTGTCTTTCCTTTTGACTATGCAACGTTTCCATCCCCTTTTCATGCAAGGACATCGTCCTCCTTGTTGGGTACAGCCAGCTCTACATTAGAAAACTCAAGTTGCCAGATGCTCAGTTCCCCATTTTCTCTTGCAGTTCAGGCATGGGAAGACAAGCTACACATTGCCCTACGTTGTAATGGGAGCCAGGGACGTGAAAGAGCAGGAACCACGAGGAAGTACATCAGCTGAGGGCAAGGGCACCAGCCATGGACATCTCCACCTCCCAGAGGCCACTGGGTAGCACCGCTAGCAGCAAGTACCCCGGGTTCAGCTTGGGGAGTGCTGGTGGTGACTGCTGGACTCGTCCATGCCAGGTAGGGATGATGATGGTGTCCTCATGGTCAGGTTTCACAAGATGATTTCACTTTTGTCCTTGGCTGCACAACCTCCACACCTGTCTTTGATCATCCCAGAGATTTTGAGAGCCATCTAATCAAGATTTTTTTCCCTCTGAAATTGGCTATAATTTCCTTCACCTACAACCATGAACCTTCTGTCATACAGAGAGAGACTACATTTTAGTGTTCTTTTCAAAAATTTTTTTTATTGTTAAGTGGTTGCCTTCTTGTCGTTGGTGCAGCTAAATAACATTTCCAAATTTATCAACTGATACCTGGACAAATGTGAGTCTCTAATATCTGCAAGGCCTGTGCCATTGCAGTTGCCAAGAATCCAAGACAGCATTCCCGACCAAGAAACCAATGCTCCAGTTTGGGTAGCAAAAATAAATAAATAAATGAATAGAGTAATTGCCGATTTCTCCACACAGATGGTCATAGGGTTTACGTATATGATGCTCTCTTAGGTCGAAATCCTAATATATTTCTTGATACAATGGAAGAGTTATTTATTATCACCTTCTTTGAAAGTCTTATCTAACTAAAACTAAATGCTCCTGGTTATAACAAGTCTTTTTAATGAGTTCTCTTATTTTATTCTCATTTGGAGGTGCTGCACTCCCTGACTTAACCTAGGGCTAAAATTGAGTATCAAAATCCCATTGTGGTTTCTGGTTCATCAGAAAACACACTGAGCTCCCCGAAAAGGAGCTCCCTTATTTCTCTATGTTTGTAACAGAGGAGTGAGTGAATCCAGGATAAGTAGTGCTTTCTGGTCTCTTTTAATTACTAGAACATAGAGCCTAGGTTTGACAATGATGTTGCCCAGCTGATGCAACACCAGAGATCCAAGGGCAAGGACTTAACGACTGCAGTGAAAACAGCAACACTCCTGTGTATTCACCATCAGTCACACTGCTCCTCTTCCTGAGCCTCACGATTCAAGCTCAGACTCTTCTTGTTAATACACCCTTGCCTGATGCAGAGGGGCTCGCTGTGTCTTCTCTCTTTTTCAATATTGTAACTCATGTGGCTTAGAAGTCATGTGTCATAGTCCCCTTTCACCACCACATCCAGAGGCTTTCATCTGCTTTTTTTCTGACAAAAGATGCCACTAGATAACTCCATTAACTTTTTCTCTCCTATAGTGGATTCAGCTCATTCTTGGTGATATAAAAAATCTTCTAGAATATATCTCTCCAAATTCAGAACTATACATTTCTTGCAAGTGGGGAGCTCCTTTTGAAATTGGTAGGGGCCATACATCCATAAAAGAAATAGTACTTGGGCCCACCTTGCCCCTCTTCTTTCCCTTTATGGATTGTTGCAATTTCAGAAGTATTCCTTACAGTTGCAAATCAGCATGCTCATTCATCGTCACAGGAGAACTACCATTTCTTGTCAAATGTTTGTTAGAATCATTTATAGAATACTACTAATTATTATTTTTGTTAAAACAGGGGTTCAGGATTTCCTCTTTCATTGTCACTTTTTGCTAGGATAAGTTCTTTTATTATTTGTTACCTTGGAAAAAGCCAGAAAGAACGGAAAATACAGTAATGTGAAATGAAGAAAAGAGCTTGCCTTCTTTTAGAGTTCATTGATTTAAAATGCATCATTGACAATATTGCCATCATTCAAAGGACTGTACTTTATTCAGGTGGCAGATACTATTTGCAAATACAGAGCTCATGAGAGAGGGCTGCTTCTTTTTTTCTCTTTCTTTCAGTCCCACAAAACTCATCTATTCCATTAAAACAATGAATTAGAAAAATTATGGAAAACAGTCTGGAGCTGCCTTTTTTGTTCTTTACCATACAGTACTTCTATTGAGGGCTGCAAATGGAATTTATTCATATGTCAGATTATGGGATTGGACTATCCTCATTTTGAAAAGTTATATATTCTTCATTACTCTTCCGTCCATACTTCTGAATGCTTTAATGCTTAGGCTGTATTGGATGGTATCTGATAAAGCAGTTCTAGTTCATAACTTTTGTTTTCTTTTTCATATTAGGGCTGGTTTCAGGATGAACTACTATATTCATCCTAGGCCATACCTTTTAAGGTTAAAAAAAGGATTTTTCCCTTTTCCTTTGTGTTGTTTATTCATGTAAATTTCATAAAAATAAGACACAGACATGAGTTCTTTGAAATAAAATAGTTACGGTGTCAGAAAGCAAACATTTATAAAATATTTCTTTTGATTCTGGAAAATTCATTTATAAAAGTTTAACTATACGTTACAGTTTATACATTGAAGCAACAAACAGGCATAATAAAGGTATAGGAATTATGTATCATGTACTTACTTTAGAGAAGTAAGAAGGAAAATAATGCACCCTTATTTAACATTTTAAAGCAAACGATAAAGGATATCACTTCATTACATGAAAATGGTGTTATCTAGTACTGGGGTCTGCAAACTAAGGTCCACAGGCTTGTTAGCTGTTTTTGTAAATGCAGTTTTATCAGAACCCAGTCACTCCCCTTAGTTTATGCATCTTCTCTGACTGTGTCCCCTTCAATGACAGAACCAAGGAGTTGCAACAGAGACCCTAGGTCATGTAAACCCTAAAATATTTACTGTCTGGCCTTTTAAGGAAAAAAAGTTTGCTGACCTCTGATCTACACATATATTGATAAACCAATATTCCCCAAATTTAGAGGTTGAATGTGGTAGCTGTCACTTTTCTAAGGGTAAATTATAGATATATTTTATTATCAGATAACAAGGCATGAGACCCAGCAACCAGGGCCAACATGTGAAAGAAAGGTATATTATATCTCGAGATGCTCAATGTCGATGGCATAAACCTCTACCACTTGAGATAATACTATAGGAAACTTTCTATCAGACACTGAAAGAGCTATTCAGCATCTTGACAAAAGATCTAACTTCATACAGTGGAGAGCACAAACTTCTAGTCATGACACCAAGAACCTTATTCTCCTATAAAAGAGGCAATAAGAGGGCGCCTGGGTGGCTCAGTAAGCTGAGTGTCAACCCTTAGTTTCGGATCAGGTCAGGAACAAAAGGCTGGCTAAAGACAAAGCATAAACTGACACCCTGCTACTCCCCGACCCACCACTCCTGGGTGGGACATGTGTGGCATTCTTCCAGGAATCTCCCAACTATCTTAATGTTAATGCATTACTAGAGGGATAAACAACCTTAACTTGACAATGGCAAGGCCTCCATTATCTTGTAGGTCCTCTTTAGCATATGAAAGTTCTTTCAGAAACCTTCCTTTTTCCTTACCTCCCTCAACCCCATAGTAGGTAATCAGCCACCCCTCACAACTGTGGTGCAGCAGCTCTTTCTATGCATGGGCCCTGTCCCTGTGTTTTAATAAAACCACCTTTTTGCACCAAAGACATCTCAAGAATTCTTTCTTGGTCATCGGCTCTGGACTCCACCCCACTGAACCTCACTATATTCCAAAACCCCATCATCATGATCTCAGGGTCCTGAGATGGAGCCCCATGTTGGGCTCCAAGCTCAGTGCAGTGTGTTCTCCACCCCCTCTTGCCCCCCCCGCCCCCCCCCGCTCATGCATGTTCTTTCTCTTTTGTTCTCAAATAAATAAAATCTGTAAAAAAAAAAAAAAGAGAGAGAGAGAACAAGATCTGTGCAAGTTACTGGGAAAGTCTTCAGACTGTTGTCTTATCCAACTCATTTTCTGGAGGGATGAGTCCGGAGAACCAGAGAAAAGGGAGGACACTTTTCAGTTAGCCTGCATTTTGCATTCATACCTTGCTTTGGTTCTGTATTCATCTTGTGATCCTTTATAAACATTTTTAAATTCATCAATAGTTGCATACAGCACCTCTTAAATGATCTTTCAGTGTTTAGCTCCCCTGCAAATAGTGACTTCACCCCTTGAAAAACTAGCTCCATTAGTTAGGACTTTACATTTACTTTACTATCACTGATTGTTTGAAATATTATTCCATTATTTCCACCCCTTTTCATGCAATATTTTAGACATCACTGTTTGGAATTGTTCAGATATATTTTTATCCTAATAGCCACCAATCTTCATGTGGCCTAACTTAATAGCTATTAATGAACACAGTTGTTCTTTTTAAAAAGAAATCCTCCTTCTATTAGGTATATCTATGTCTCCAATGAGAGCATGAAATTTGCAAAAATATGATATCGCTATTTTCAATATGTTACAGTCTGCCATGGTTAAAGATCTAATCTCTATGTTTCTTTGACCTCATAGCTTTTTACCTCAAATTTGGGTCTGTGTTCCATTTAAAAATGTAAATATTATTAGTGCATATAGGAAAGATCATCTCTGTTTGAAAATCGCATATAAATAACTCCAGAGGACTGGAAAGAAGCCTGAGCTAGAATCATTGCATAAGGATTAGATCTGTATTACATTAACTGCAAAAAGAGGGAATTTCATATATTAACATATAGAGAACTAGTGAGGAGGTTTGAGCTAAAATTTATAAACAACACAGTGAGCTAGTCAATGAAGCTCATGTTGAAAGATCTTTTCTCCACTATTGTCTCTCTGAATTTTAAGCATAGTACCAGTTATTAAGTATCAATACAGTCAAGTGATTAAAACAAAATGATGGTTCTGCTTATGCCTTGGCATTGTGAGAAAGCTGATGACTCGAGTCCAGGGGTCTAATTTCCATCCTGTTACGCATCTCCTGAAATGACCAAAGAAATATAAAAATAGACACTAATCTGCATTGGTTAAAGGACCAGAGAAGGGTTATGATTTCCATTGTCAGAAATAGCAAACTATTTCTGCTAGATTTAGTGCACATGAAATGACAAGGCACCAAAGGCTAGTTCACAATTCCCCTCTGGAGAAAGCGGTTCAGACTCTCCGGAAGCAATCAGAGGATGGGCTGGCAGAACCTTGACACCTTCTTAATTGGAAACATGAACACTGAAGGCAAGGAAAATCTATGGGGAAGATGGGGAGTTTAAATTTAGGATCACTTTTCTGTTGCAGATGAACGTTTCCAACTAGTTGTTTAGGGGAGTCGCCAGCATTTCCTTGTTTTCCCAGCAGAAATAATAATACTAATATTTGTAGAGAGTTTATTACATGCCAGATACTTTTCTAAATGCTTCACACTTAATGCTCCTATTGACCCTTGAAGTAGGTACCTTAATAGATCAACTTCACAGGTAAGTAAAGCACAGAAAGCTTAAGTAACTTATCCAAGTTCAAAAAATAAGCAAAGGAACCAAGACGTACACTCAGGCAATCTGACTCAAGATGGCACCCTCAGATACACACTTCTATATGGCCTCCCAGAAAGTCAGCAATGCCACCAGCTATCTTGGCTTCTCAATAATACACGGGGGATTCCACTGAGTATAGTACACCTAGGTTGGCAGATGCAGCAAATAAAAATATGAGATACCCGGAAACATTTGTATTTCATATGGCTGATGAAAAATTTCCTTTTTATTTTTTTATTTTTTTTTTTGAAGATTTTATTTGTTTATTTGACAGAGGAAGACACAGTGAGAGAGGAAACACAAGCAGGGGGAGTGGGAGAAGCAGGCTTCCCACTGAGCAGGGAGCCTGATGCGGAGCTCAATCCCAAGACCCTGGGATCATGAGCTGAGCCAAAGGCAGATGCTTAACGACTGAGCCACCCAGGCACCCCGAAAAATTTCTTTACTGCAATTGATTGTCCTATGTGCTTTGGCACATACTTAAACTAAAAATATATTCGTTGTCTGACATTAAAATTCACTGGGTCTTCTGTGTTTTAGCTGCCAACCCTAGGCATGGCCCCAGCTCCTTTGTGACAGAGAGGCAGCCATGGCAAGAGGAGGCACAAGAGCAGCTTCGCAATGTCCCTGGTCTGAAGGTGGGGCAGAAAGACCAGAGCACTTGATCCTGGTGCAGTAGCTCTGCCAATTAGAGAAGAAATCACGTAAAGAACTACTCCCCCTGCTGGCAAGTTCTGTATTTGAGCCTGACCTCTTCTCCCAGGAAGTGAGGTTTGACACATAATATTTCATAATAGGATATTTGGGTTTTTGGCAATAGCATTAGTAGGTACCCTCGTGTCTGGATAACGTCTCTGTGGATGTTGAGAGGCAGGTGCATCCATTTCTTTAGGCCTTCCAACAGTTCTATGAGCCACTTAAGATCCTGTGATACATCGCTTTGGCTCTAACTACCTGCAGCACTATTCCATTCTCCATGCTCTACTGTAATGGGCTGCACAGTGTATAGTCACTGGTACAGGAAACACTCAGGAAGTGAATATATGTAACTGATTTCCTGAATTAGTTGCCTCTGAAGGCAGCAATGATTTTGTTAGCCTTAGGAGGTGGACACGTAGTGGCAAAGAGTTTCTTACATCATCACTGTCAGCAAGGGAAAACATGAATTTCTGTTGCTGGTTATGGGCGTTCAGCAACCTATAGCACCAGTGCCAGGAGAGGCCAGCGAGCAGTTGGGACAGGCTGATTCTACTGGAGTCCTCCTATATAGAAGACGAAGTGAGTATATGGACTAGTGAGTGTACTGCCTTATCATAGATATGGATTTGCCTTTACTGCCTATTTTGGTAAAGCAATATGTTTTGAACTTACTGAAGAGTTTACTTTTTTACCATGGTATTACCACACAACGCAACTGACTGACCATGAATTTCATTATATAGAATAGGAGAGAAAGTGGGCTGACTCACAAGAGATTCACTATTTTTAGCATGCACTCTGAAACAATGGGTCTTTTGTAAAGACAGAATAGACTATTGAAAACTGCAAGTCAATATCTTGCTAGGATAGAATGTTTCCCTACAGGATGATATATGCTTTCAGTCAGCAAGTGATGTATAGTCCTTTTCCTCTCATAGTTGGAATACACTGCTCTAGGCACTACGGGATGGATATACGAATGGCACTCTGCATCAGTACATTCATTGACCCACTAATAATATTTTTGTTTCTCATTTCTGTGACTTTGTTTCTGATGATTTAGAGAACCTGGCACTCAAGAGATGAATGCTTCCACCAGGAACACATCAATGGTTCTTTGAACTGAAAGTTGAGACTGCTGCTTTTCAATATTGAGATACTCATGCCACTGGACCAATGGACAGAAAGTGGATTATTGTATTTCCTGGGCTGAGTGATCCTGATTACAAAGGGAAAATAGAATTGCAGCTGTCATACGGGGTGGGGAGAAATATATCTATGATTCAGGAAATCCTCTAGGACACATCCTGGCGCTGCATGTCCAACTATAAAACTTAATGGAGGGCCACCTGGGTGCCTCAGTCAGTTAAGTGTCTGACTTCAGCTCAGGGTGTGATCTCAGGGTCCTGGGATCGAGCCCCATGTTGGGCTCCCCTCTCAGCAGAGAGTCTGCTTGTCCCTCTGCCCCACCCCCCATTTGTGTGCTCTCTCTCTCTTAAAAAAATAGAATCTTTTACAAAAAATCTTAATGGAATATCATGCAGGATCAGTAAAGTCTCAGAAACCTCACATGTGATGGTTTGGGTCATTCACCAGGTAAAAATCCCAGCCCATTTGGCGTGTTGCCCAAGGAGAAAGAGACCTGAGGAAGGGTTTTGGAAGGAAGTTGCAAATAATAATCACATCATGATACTCATTGTCTTCCTGTGTGTTTATATTTATAGAATTTTTATTAAGCAATTTTATATTCCTCATTTCTCCTGTCATTTTACATGAGGCATGTTGGTATTGGTTTACTTTGTAATTGAGTCCATAAGTTAAAGCATATAAAAAATGAATATCACCAACTTGTGGATGTGGTGACTAATGGAGTTTTAGACCTCCTTTTTTAGAAAGAAGTTAAAAGCATTGTCATTTGCACATTGAAAGCTGCATTATTGCAGGATGTATTTTGCTGCTCTATTGCTTGCTGTCATCTGGAAGGTTAAAGTTGGAAAGAAGGACTTGTTCAAAGTTGAGTATCCAGAGCAGTAAACTGAGGTAGATAGCGTGGCTCATTACTCAACATCTGGCAAACTTCCTCTTAAGGTAGCTTCTGATAAAGCAGATGCTAGAAAACTAAAACCACATTTTTTCTTTCCAGATCCCATTCCAGCTAAGTTTCTGGATGTGATAAGGTTCCACCCCTTATACACCCTAATGAGATTTGGAAGGCAGAAGTGAAATAAAAGAGTTCTCTATTTCTACTGGTAATCATGGTCAAAGCGGTGTGTGCTTTGGTTTTTGTTGTTGTTGTTGTTGTTTTTCTATTGTACCATTAACAGAGGTCACAGTGCCTGGTCACTGGAGTTGTGGATGTCAGAGCAGATGTGTAGCATTTATTCTGATGTACAGATTATAACATGGATAGTATTGGTTTGAAGCTGGTATCAAGGCGACTTCTTGATAGTGGTGCCTGACCGATTGACCACAGTGGCATCTGGTTTGTTGGAGTGGCAGTAATGTTCTGGAGCTGTGGCAGCCATGTTGCCCATTGGAAGAAGACAGCTTTCTGATCGAAGAATCAAAGAGGAAGTATCATCTCCCATGGTGACCAGGTTCTTCAGTGTGGCTGTAGGAGTCATTCCTGAAATCTCAACCTACAATTTGTTTCTTCAGCTATTCTGGCAATTCTGTAAGCGATGGATGCAATGTATCCATTTTGACTCAAGATAGGTAAAGTGGATTCTGTTTTCTCTGACAGAAGCCTTAACATTCAAAAGGCTTGACCAGGGAGGTGGACATGAGAAGTAAGGAGGCATAAAAATAGGCTGAAAATAGACATGTAGAGGACATTAGGATTGCAAGGTTAAAAATTTAAAATTTTCATTGATGCAGGAAAAATTAGAACAGGCACTCCAGGAAAGTGAATAGGGATGTGACAAACTTAAGAAGCCCTCCTGAAAACAGCGAAAAGACCAAGACATGAAAACAATAAAACAATGTAGTAGACATGGTTGTCAGGAGATATTAAATGCATGGATATTAGATATTACATAAAGAGAAATCATAACCAAAGAGAGGCAGTGATTATTGTTAAAGGGATGAGGGGGCAAACAAACAAAAAAGCATATTTAATTCAGAAAACTATGGACCTGGGTAGAGAGAACACCAAGTCTTTTCCAGAGGTTCAGGTAAATTTCCTGATGACAATTTTGAATTTAAAGATGAAAAAACATTATGCAAACATCCTAACTCAAACACTACCAATCTTCCAGACACAACAAAAAGGAAAAAACACTAGTTCACATAAGAAGATGGAAAAAAAGTCTTTTGCTCTAAAATATCCAGTAATAACACATGAAGAAATAATGTGTATAAAACTGATGGGAAGGTTTTTATGAGCTAAAGACTATATACCTACCTAATTTTAGTGAAGTCAATAAAAGGAGCTTGTGATATGCAAGAACGCAGGGAGTATACCACCCACAGACCCTTCCTGAAAGCAATTTTTCAATAACCAATGACAATCAACCAAGATGAGTCAAAATAAATAAATGAAGACTATGGTAGGTGTAATACAAAAAGATGGGTAGTGACCATCAAAACCCTGACTGCAAAAGATAAATTAAAGTTGTAAAGTCTTCTTGAAAGTAAAGATAAATTTTGTAAAATTATGGTTTAATTTTAATAAATTTGGTTTTTATGTGTCTGCAGAGTATTTTTTTAAATGGATTGTATAAGCATATAAAGTTTGGTTCAATATGTTCCAAAAAACAGCCTTTATTAGACCACATCGCCATAATAAAAAACTAAGTACTTTGATGTGAAAAGTGGGAAAAACACTCTTAAATAACTACTTGTACAGAGAAAAAAATTAAGACTTCAATCATATAATATTCAGGAAAAAGATGAAAACATTGCAAACTAAAACATATGTGGTCAATAACATGAATAGAGGTAAATGCATCACTTTGAAAGGTTTAATTATTTAGCAAGAAAAATAAACTAAATAAACTGAAATATTTTTCCAGAGATTTAATGAAATGTAATCAAAGCTAAAGAAAACACAAAAATTGAGTTAAAAAGCATAAAAAAACAGTTTCAAAGTCACAATGAGAAAACAGAATTGTTATCCATAAGTTGGCTCTAAAAATAATATACATACAATAAAATGTTTATTGTAATCAAATAAGATGACACAATAGAAGACTAGGAATATGTGAATCACAGGTCTAGAGATTGGAAAAATAAAAACCTAAGATAATACAAAGTATAATCCTATTCTAACAAATGTAGAAATTTCTAAGTGAATGATTTTCAAGAAAAGAACCTCCCCCCCAAATGGACACCAAAGAATATCTGAACAAGTAAATAGTTGTGAAAGAGTAAAAAATAATTTTAAAACCTCTAGAAATGTGGACATAAATCTATATGGCTGAATTTTCCGTAATTTTCAGGGGACTGACAAAAAAATCTAAAATTGCATTAATTTAAAAAAAAAAACCACTTTGAAATGGAAACATACCAATTCACTGACCAATCTAGCATACTCTTGATACCAAGACCTGAGATAGTGCATATAACAAAAACCATAGACTAACCTAATTGTGGATAGAAACATATAAATTCTAGTAGAATTAAGCAGTGCATTATCAAGCATTTCATCACTTTTATCATGTACTTATCAAATAGTATTTATTGATTCTCACTTATTATCTTTCTATATGTTTGTGTAAAATATAAATACATTCTTCTGTGAAGATTCTTCATAGAATCTTTTCTATGATCAAAATGTACAGGTTTTATTTTAAAAATAATACATTTAAAGAGCAATGTTAAAATATTTTTTATTTCATCTATTTTTTTAGAGATTTTTATTTATTTATTTGAGAGAGAGAGCAAAAGTGGGGGGGAGGGGCAGAGGGAGAAGCAGACTCCCTATTGATCAGGGAGCCTGATGTGGGGCTCAATTGTGGAGACCGATCCCAAGACCCGGAGATCATGACCTGAGCTTAACGGATGGCAGATGTTTAATGGACTGAGCCACCCAGGTGCCCCTTATCTAATCTCTTTTAAAAAGCAATCACTAACCACCACACTAACACTAAAGTAAAATTGTGAAGATACATGAAATGTGACAAAAAATTTTTGAGCTCTAATAAATTGTATTTTAAAAGATTGTGATAAATGGAAAGATAAACCATATTTCTTGGTAGAGAGACACACAATTGGAAAAACTATAATTTAGTTAATTAATTTAGTTTAATTAAAAACAAAATATCATTTTTATGTGTATGTATATTTTCTTTCTCAAGATTGTTTTGGCTGTTTGGGGTCTTTTGTGGTTCCATTTAAATTTTAGTATTATTTATTCTACACATAACATATATTACAGGTAAAAGAAAAGCATTTTATAAAACCAAGCATTAAGTGAGTGGAGAAATAAATATTAGCATATACTGAATAGGACTGTGAACTGGTAGAACATTTTTGAGGACTGTTTAGTAAAAATATTTATTTAAAAATTACATATCGTATTTATTTCAGAAATTCTATGCCGAGAAATTTTCTTAATGGAATATTTTATAATTATACCAATACATGTGATATACAAAGTTGGTCATTACTCTGTCATTAGCAATGGCAAAATTATAAGAAAATAAGTAACATAAAGTAAATATAAGTAAAATACAAGGGAAATAAATAACATAAAATAAATTTGTAGGGAACTGTTTAAAGAAATTTTAATTTATTCACACAAAGGAGTATAATATAGCCATGTAAAAAATGAAGCTGAACTATCCGTGCTAAGAAAAAATCTTTAATATATATTATGAAGTTGATAACAGCAAAGTTCAGAACAGTATTTTAGAGTGCTTCCATGTGTACATTAAAAAACAATATATATTATAACTATTATAAAGTGGCATAGGCATGAAAATGTATTAGCGTGAGACAATTCTAAGTCTTTATATTTTATACCTCTTGAGTGGGCTATAACCGAAGTTACTATCTGATATTTTCAATGTGTGTCTGTGTTGCATTTATTAAAAAGTTTTAAATAACACCTTTATGTAAATATTATGAAACTTTGATTTTCAAAATAGTGTTTTACATGTATTAAAGAAATAGAGATTAATACACATACTAGAACACGCAGACACAGATAACTTTTACTAGATCAGGTATTCTCAAATATTCTTGGTGAGAATAGCAAGGCTTTCTGGAGTGCAATTTGGCAGAATGAATCCAAAGCCTAAGAAATGTCTATACACTTTTGTCCAGTAAATTTAATACAAGAAATGAAATTTGGTAAATGATTAGATATTTGTACAATATTTGTGCGAATAAGTATTCATTTCAGTGTTACTCAAAAAAACTGAGAAATGAAAACAACTAAAATGTGCAATTAATTAAATTATGGAATATATCTATACTATTAATAATATAAGAAAACACTCCTCATATAGTATTTTTAACAGTTTTATTGACACAAAATTCACATACCATAAAATTCACTCTTTTAAAATGTTCAATGGTTTTTAGTATATTCACCGAGTTGTGCAACCATCACCACAGTCTCATTTGACATTATGTCACCTCAAAAAGAAGTCTGTATCCATTAGCAATCATTCCCTACTCCAAGTCACCCATAGTACTAAAAAACCACTAAGTTACTTTGTCTCTATAGATTTGACTGTTTTGGACATTTCATATTGATTAAATAATACCATTTGTGACCCTTGTGTCTGGCTTCTTTCACTTAGCATCATAGTCTCACAATTGATCCATTTCGTAGCATGTATCAGTACTTTATTCCTTTCCATCACTGAATCATCTTCCACTGTGTGGACAGACCACTTTTCATTTGCTCATTCATCCACTGATAGACATTTGGGTTTTTCTACCTTTTTGCTATTATGAATAAACCTTCGTGCACAAGTTTTTGTGTAGAAATATATTTTCACTTCTGTTGGGTTTATACCTAGGAGCAAAATTTCTGGGTCATACGCTAACTCTGTATTCCAAGTTTTCCATATCCTTGCCAATATTTGTTTTCCTTCTCATGCTGCTCCTCCCCCTTCTTCTACCCCCCCTTCTTCCTTCTTTCTTCTTCTTCTCCTTCTCTATCATTTAGTACCCCTCCCTCTTCCTCTCCTTCTCCTTCTTTTTTTTTTTTTATCATCATCCTATTGGGTGTGAAGTGAATCTCACTGTGGTTTTGATTTGCATTTCTTTAATGAACTAATGATTGTTAAGCATATTTTCATGTGGTTATTGATCATATATACGTCTTCTTTGGAGAAATGACTGTTCAGGCCCTTTGCCCATTTTTAAATTGCGTTGTCTTTTTTATTATTTAGTTTTAACAGTTTTTATACATTTTGGATATGAGCCTCCTTTCAGATATATGATTTTGCAGATATATTCTCCCATTCTGTGGACTCTTCTTACTCTCTTAATGGTATCATTTGCAGCACAGTTTTTAATTTTGATGATATCCAGTTTATTTTTCTTTGTCACTTATGCTTTAGATATCATGTCTAAGAAACCATTGCCTAATCTAAGGTCAGAAAGAGTTACTCCTACGTTTTCTTCTAGGAGTTTTATAATTTTAGCTCTTACACTTAGATCTATGATCTAGTTTAAAGAATTTGGTATATGCCTTGAAAAAGAGATTCAACTTTGTACTTTTGCGTGTGGATATCCAGATGTACTGGCACTATTTGTTGAAAAGACTTTTTTTCTCCATTTTACTGTCTTTGATTTCTCCAAATATCAATTAGCCATAAATATCATGGTTTATTTCTGGACCCTCAATTCTATTATGTTGATCTGTATGTCAATCCTGGGACAGGTTCCACATTGTCTTGATTTTTGTGACTTTGCAGTAAGTTTGGAAATTGGGAAGTATAAATCCTCTAACGTTATTCTTCTTCTTCATGATTTTTTTGGTCATTCTAGGTCCCCTGCATTTCCATATCAATTTTAAGATTAGCTTCTGAATTTCCACCATAAAAGCCACCTAGAATTTTATAGAAATTGTGTTGAATTTGTAGACGTATTTGGAAAGCTTTTTGCCATCTTAATAATGTCAATGTTTGGTTCCATGAACATGGGGTATATTTCCATTATTTAGAGCTTTAATTTCTTCCAACAATGTTTTGAAGGTTTCTGTGTATCAGTGTTACACTATATTGTTAAATTTATTCCTAAAATTGTATTCTCATGGATATTATTATAAATGGAACTGTTTTCTTTTTTTTTTTTAAGATTTTATTTATTTGAAAGAGTGAGTGAGCAAGAAAGTACAAGCAGGGGGAGAGGCAAAAGGAAGAGGGAGAACCAGACTCCCCGCTGAGCAGGGAGCCCAATGCGGGGCTCAATCCCAGGACCCTGAGATCATGACCTGAGCCCAAGGCAGAAGCTTAACCAACTGAGCCACCCAGGCTCTGCTGGAATTGTTTTTCTTAATTTCATTTTGGGGTTGTTCATTACTGATTTTTGTAACTACAATTGATTTTACAAATTAATCTTACATTCCACAAAGTTGCTCAACTTACCATTAGTTTTAATAGTTTGTGTGTGTGTGTGTGTGTGTGTGTGTGTGTGTGTGTATTCTTTAGGATTTTTAATATACAAGATCATGTCGTCAGCAAATAGAAATACGGTGACTTCTTCTTTTCCAATCTTGATGTCATTTTTAATTCTTTTTCTTGCTGAATTGTCCTGGCTAGAGCCATCAGTACAATGTGGAATAGAAGTGGGAAGAGCAGACAGCATTGTTTTTAACCATTAACTATGGGGTTTTTGTAGATGGTCTTGAGGAAGATCCCTTCCACTTCTAGTTTGTTGTGTGTTTTTATCATGAAAGGGTATTGAATTTTGTCAAATGCTCTACTCTGCACTCACTGAGTTGACCTTGTCTTTTCTCCTTTATTCTACTAAAACAGTGCATTACATAAATTGATTTCCAGATGTTAAATCAACTGGGCATTGCTTGGATAAATTCCACATAGTCAGAGTAAATAATACATTTTTGTATATTGCTGGACTCAATTTGCTAGTATGTTGTTAATTTTTTAATCCATATTCATAAGATATGTTGGTCAGTAGTTTTATTTTTGTCTTATGCCCATGTATTATTTTGGTATCAGAATAATACAATCCCTTCTGTTATATATTTTTGTAGAAGAGTTTGTGAATGATTAGAACTAATTATTTAAATATTTGGTAGAATTTTAAAGGGAAGCCCTCTGGACCTGGTCCCAATTGCTTGTTTTAAGTAATTCAGATTTTCCTATTTTTTCTTGAGTCAGTTTTGAATCAATAGTTTGTGTCTTTTTCGGAATTTATCCATTTTAGCTAATCTTCCTAATTTGGAGGACATTTGTTTATTGTATTCCCTTAATACAATTTTTTTTTTATTTCTGTAAAGTCGGTAGAGATGACTCATGCCTCTTTCACTTAAGATTTTAGTAATTTGAGTAATTCAAGTCTTCTATTGTTCTTCATCAGTCTAGTCAAGGATTTGTCAATTTTTTAAATCTTTTTTAAAGAACCAACACTTGGTTTCATTGATTTCATCTACTGTTTATCTATTTCTATTCTATATTTCATTTATATCTAATGTTTATTATTTCCTTTCTTCTATTTGCTTTGAGTTTAATTTGTTCTTTTTCTCTTTTTAAAAATAGAAGGTAAGATATATTTTTATTTGAGATCTTTCTTCTTTAATATAGGCTTTTCCAGTTTTAAAGTTCCTTCTAAGCATGGCCTTAGCTACATCCCAAATATTTTGGTAGGATATGTTTTCATTTCTTTCATCTCAATATGTTTTCAAATTTTCCTTTTGATTTCTTCTTTGATCCATCAATGATTTAGGAGCATGTTGTTTAATTTTTACATATTTGTGAAATTCTCAATTTTCCTTGTGTTATTGATTTCTGACTTAATTCCATTACTTTCTGAGAACATGCCTCTTATGAATGTCATCCTTTTAAATTTATTGAGGCTTGTGTATGACCTAACATATGGTCCACTATGGAGAATGTCCCATGTGTGCTTGAGAAGAATGTGTATTTTACTCTACTTGAATGGAGTGTTCAATAGATGTCTGTTAGGTCTAGTTGGTTGATAATGTTTTTCATGTGTACTCTATTCTTACTGATTTTCTACCTATTTGTTCCATCTGTAATTTAAAAAGGAGTACTGAAGTCTTCAACTATTACTGTTGAGTTGTCTCTTTTTCCTTTCTGTTCTGTCTGTCTTAGCTTCATGTATTTGGGGCTCTGTCATCCAGTGCATATATGTGTATAAGTCTTATGGCTTCCTGATAGATTGAGACTTTTATCACTGTGAATTACTCCTATTTCTCTCTATTAACATTAATTTTGGTTGTAAAGTCATTTTGTCTGATACTAGTGTAGCCACCTCAGCTCTGTTATGGTTGTTGTTTGTATGGTATATATGTTTTTTCGTCCTTTTACATTCACTCCACTTGTATTTTTGAAGTTAGTATGTCTCATGGAGAGAGAATGTAGTTAAATGATGTTTTTGTTTTTTAATCCACTTCTGCCTTTTGACTGGATTGTTTAATGCATTTAATGCTATTGTACTTATGAATAAGATAATTTGGAATAAAATGTGTCAAAATGTCAATCACTGTTAATAACAATCTCAAGGTCTTTTTAATCACACCTATTTTACTTTAATGTTTTTTTTCTAATTTCTATAAAATGAATATACATTATTTTATAATAAATAAGTGTGCTTTAACATACAGATTTAAGGTGGGGCATTCTTTTTCTTAAATGCCTTCTAAGTTTTCTCTGCATATTTCATTCTACTTACTTAACTTCAGGAATATTGGTAGAAGCTGCAATGTCTCTGGACCATAGCGGAATGTGCACAGGACACCACAAAAATGTCATCATTTGTAATCATCCCAGTCAAAGAATTTACTTTCCTAAAAGAGAACTGCTGCATCTTGTCAAGAAGAAAATGTTCTCCAAAGAATGTGATAATGAGAGAACAATCTCAATTGGATTAAGACACCCTCTCATAGAAGGAGAATTTTGAAAATTTTTTCTTTTCAGCCTTGAATTTTTAGTCATAAGGAGGGCTTGTTCATATAAAACAAAAATCAAAACATGTTGTGACAGTTGAGCTGGCATTCCCGTGGGTAAATGCCTAAAGTAATGCTAAGGAAACTGACCCAAACCACTTCACTGTGCCGCCCTAAGAGGCTCCCTTACTTCTCCTCCTAGGAAGACGAATAAATGCAACTGAACATCATACCCTAATAGGGGATAGAAGTATTTGAACTCCTCTATGTCCAATTTATTTTTTGAGTGACAACTTAGACCTTTACCTTTCATTCAACTTCCTTTCTTTGAGGTTCCGGTACATTTTTATCTATACTGTTTTGATGTACTCTAAGGGCTTTTAAACAGGTCTTATTTGTGGATGAAATTTAACTCATCATGTTTTCATTCATTTCTTAAATACATTGCTGTAGTTGTGCTTCAACAAAAACAGGTTAATAACAATCAACTGCTTTAGTTATATTTCTTCCCTTTCTTGGTGTTTAATATGCAAAATCAGCTAAATAATAAACTAACCACGATACTTAGACTTCAAAATGAGAGCACTGTTAAGAGAGAGGCTAATATATGGTATAGTAACAATAGGGGAACTATTTAAGATGACATAAGCATATACTCAATTTTGGGCTCTTTTTTTAAGAAAAAGGACCTTGGTAGAAAAAAAAAACAGAATTTCTATTCAGACCTCAAGGAAAAATAGGCACCTCTAAAAAGAGAGTAAATGGAGGAAAAGCTAAGCATTTCACTTTCCAAAATATTAATTTGGCAATAGGTAATAACTTTATTGCTCTCTGATTATTGGCAAAGGCAAGATGTACATGTTCTCCTTTTGAGCACTGTATTAATGAAATTGAAGGTTGTGTGCTTTATGCAATGTATGTTCTGCAACATTTTGCAAGCTTAGCTGGGAATCCCTGTGGTGCTGACTGAAGGAAAAAAGGAAGCAAAGTCTTCTCCAGTTTTTAAAAACCAGAAGTATTTTTCAGAAGTCGTGTATGAAATAAACTGCTTATGAGAAAATGACTGTAATGCTGCCTCAGTTTTCAGTGATAGAGGGATCTGTTTAAAACACTCTGACATAAAAAATAAATCAGCTTTAACTTCAATTATTAAGTGCTAAAGTAGCATTCTTTGATAGAAGGGGGTGGGTTTCTGGCATTTCGATGATAAATATGTATGAAAAGAGTTGTGTCACCATGGAAACCAAAACCTCGCCATATTTTTTTAGACAAGGCAAATAGTATAATAGAAACTCGGGATCTCTAAAAACAACGTTGATGACCAGTCACCATTAGGGTAATTTTTTGTATTCTAAAGTTTTAGCATTCCTTAGTTTTTAGCCCTTCTGAAGAATACTTTGAAATTTTTATCATTTTTGAAATCTCAAGGATTTTAGTGAATACTTCTAAATAAGCACTGAGGCAACTATCTTTTTGGTTACATTATTAACTGTGTTGTACAAACTTTGAACAGCATCCCTCTGAAAGAATCAAATGTGTATTTTTTTTTTTCGGAGTAACACAGCTTCTCTTCTAGGCATTTAGGCAGATGTCCTTTATTTCTCTCTCTTGTTTTTTTTTTTTGTTTCTTATGAGTGAATTCTGGACTAGAAGTGATAAAGATACTATCTGAATCTAGTGGTGTTTTTCCTATGACAAATTTTACAAATACTTTCTGGAGTTTCTGATAGAGTAGCCCCTGGCTCTTTCACTTGGGACAACCTCCTGCTAGGAGCCAATACATTTCATATTCCCTCTTTCCCTAAAAGTACAAAGTTCAATTATTTTTAATGACTTAATTTTAAGTATATATATATATTTAAATGAAGGTGATGGTAGGCAATTCAAATACACCTTCTGATGTAAAAGGCACTATTGGTGACAGAAAAGAGTACTTGTCCAAGATATCCAGATGTCTAACCCTAGTTCTATTTTTTAAATAGCAATCTAGCCTTGGAAAGGTCATTTCATCTTTCTGAGCCTCGATTTCCATGTTCATAAAATGAGACCTGTTATATATGCACACAACCATGATTATTTTGAGGATCATAGTTTTCTTGAAAAATTCTTTAGGAACCATACATTATATTTCCAACACAAGGTGAAAGTAAGTTTTATTGCACCTAAGAAAGAACCTAGGCTAAATCTTGCATAATACTAATATATGATAAACTAAGTTAAGGGTTTTTTTTTTAAAGATTTATTTATTTGAGAGAGAGAGAGCTAGCACAAGTGGGAGGGGCAGAGGGAGAGAGAGAAACTCCAGCAGACTCTGTACTGAGCACAGAACACAACGTGGGGCTTGATCTCACAACCCTGAGATTATGACCTGAGCCAAAACCAAGAGTCGGACGCTTAATGGACTGTGCCACCCAGGTGCCCCCTAACTGAGGTTTATAACTCACACACTATGTCTAATCTTTGCTTAGGCTACACCAAAATATCCGACTCAAAATGAAAATTCATCTAAGCTATATTTTCAAATAAAATTTCACCTGCTTACTTGTTTTCCATATTTAATCTGTCAGCCATCAGAATTATTAGTAATTATATAGCTATCAGAGTGGTTCAGTAGACAAGTTTCAAAATTAAAATTATTGTGGTAAGCTCTTACCACAAGAGACATTGTCAGCTTTGATATGTTTACCTGCCTGGGAATGATGCTTCTTCAGTGAGCAATAAGAAATATGTGATACAGCAGGACACTGAATTTTTTAAACATATACATGAATTGCAGTATCAGTGACAATGAACAACAAATATTCCAATCTTTTGCATATCACTCTCCCAATGGGTTTCTCCTAAAGAGGATCCCCCCCTTCTCCAACATTATCTTCATTCTCTGAGATCCCATAGTCCAGACTGCTGCACGCACAGGACCCCCAGAGTTGGTGCCACATAGGTGCTTCCCTGCCCAGGACTGTTTTGTAAGTTACCTGACTTCTTGTGCAAGGATGCAAAGCCTCCCCAGCTTGAGGTGAACCCTTATATTCCAGAGGCACATGTCAGGGCTTTTCGCACACCCCCATGGTGTTAGGAATGCCGTCAGACTTCCATTCTTAATGACACGGTGAAGGACAGCACCAGACAATACATTGTTTACCTATTATGGCAACTGATTCTTCTTTTTTTTTCTTCATGAGGAAATTTTTCCCTACATAGCATTCAAAATAATTCCCTTATTATCACAGTACTAATTCTGAGTACTTGAAAGCCTCAGTGTTAACATAGTTCAGAAAGACTAATTAGATTGGTTCACAATCTTAATGACCACTAGAAAAATACTTGTGGAACAGACTGTGACAAGGACTATGCCCATCGCCAAATGGAATAACTAATATTAGTAAAGTCATTTTTCATTTGCTCTTATTTATTGTAATGGGGAGTATATATTTAGTGATTTCCTTTTATTTGAAAGATTTATGCTTTTAAGTTCCTTACATCTTTAAATAAGTCACAAAACTTCTGGTTTCATAGATATAACATATTTTCTGGAAAATGGACATTTATTTTCAAAATAAATTTTCCTCTATGTTTCCTAGGATCAGCACCTATTATAAGCAAAGCTGTGCATTATTAGAAATACTTGAAAACAAGAACTGATATAGGAAATTTCCTATGGAACAAACACATTGAGTTTTAAAAATTTATATCTATAACTATACATTTATACCTTTAAATATTGTCCCTTATTATAAAAATTTAAATCTCAGCCATTTTTATGGCAAAAAATAAGGAGCTGTTTGAGAACATTCATCCATTTTTACTATAACAGACTGAAATATTATGGTCGATTTACAGTATACACCAAAGTAAACATTCAGATAAAATAAAACCAAATCAACATCATTTCCAAATCCAGATTATTTCCTACGTAATGCCTTACATCTTGAAATTTCTAATTATCAAGCCCCCCCTTTTTTACTGATATCATCAAGTATCATATAGATATAACAGTTTCTTAGTTATTTCCTACAAAAAGTATCACTATCCAGTACTGCTCCCCTCACTTCTATAAATTAATATCCTACTGGGCAGGAAAGAGATCTATTTCTGCTTTTCTCCCCCTATAAGTACAGATGCTAAGGCTTTCTTTAAAAAAGTTACATGAAAATCTTTGGAGTCATATTATTATGGACAAAAAAAGCACTAACATTTTAGGTTTTAACAGACTGAAATATCAGAAAGTAAGAAAGGGTTAAGAGCCAAAGTTCTTAAAGTTCACAGAAACCTATTTACTGACATTTTTTAGGTGGTAACAAGTAGTGTGGGACAGAGAAAATAGGAAGTCTTTTTTAAAGGAAAAACTGTTGGGTGCGTGGGTGGCTCAGTTGGTTAAGTGACTCCCTTCAGCTCAGGTCATGATCCTAGAGTCCCAGGATCGAGTCCCAGGATGGAGTCCCACATCAGGCTCCCTGCTCAGCAGAGAGTCTGCTTCTCCCTCTGACTCTCTTCCCTCTCATGCTCTCTCTCTCTCATTCTCTGTCTCTCAAATAAATAAAATCTTTAAAAAAAATAAAGGAAAAACTGTTTTAGGTAAGTTGTTAAACTAAAAAGAAAACCTCATATACATATGATAAAAATCCAATTAAGTATTTTACCACAAAATGCCCTGATCCCCATCTCTTCCATTTAGCTATATCTTGTGTGTGCACAATTTATCACGAGGTAAAAGATAATAAATAGTGACTAGTGAAAATCTATCACAAGTAAAGTTCTTTTCTTCTAAGAAAAAAAGATACTCAAAATATACTATAACATTTTGTAACCTAAGTATGTCAACTACCTATAATCATTAATAGAAGTAAAAGGGACTTGAATTCTATTATTACTTATTTATCAGTTATCAGCTCTTTCTCTCAAAGTTGCATTTACCATACTACTTATCATTATTGTTGATTACTTAAGAAACTTGGAATCCGATTACCCAAATAGAGGTCTAGCTTCTGTACCGTATTTATTTGAAGAAAAACCCTGCAGAGTGAAATGAAAGCCAAACTAGTGTCAGGCAAATTATCTGGGGTATGAATTTAGAAACACAAGATAGGTAAAATTTTTCTAAAGTGTCAATGATACAGCTTTGTCTCATTTTATTTAACCATTTAATAGCCATTAAAATGCTTTGAGAACAAGGTGGAAAGAGTAGCAGGTGGGGAATAATTATGTAAAGAGGGAAAGAAAACATAAGAACACTTAGGGCTTAAAGTTCAGAGGAAGGTATAGAAGAAGAATCTGAGGTCCTTGAAAATAAAGTTTTGCTCATTCCAAGGGCTTCCTAGATTTGACTGTCTCCTTCCTTCTCCTTTAAGTATCCAATTACCTGTCTTGACATTGCACATACCCGTTTACCTTCAACAAACATGGCCTATCTCAACATGCGTTGAATACACAACCACAGGCGTACTCTCTTACACGGGTCCATCGTCAACCAATCATGCTGTGGCATTCTGACTTGAAAACTGGAAAAAAGACGACTAATCAAAAAGTGACTCTCTGATGCCAGATCCACAGTGACCCAGGAAGAGAGGATCAGTATAAACAATAACACAATTTTAATGAAAACTTTTTTATGAGAATTGAGCTATATATAGCTACCTTTGTGGTGAACATAGCACAATGTATAAACTTGTCAAATCACTGTGTTGGATACCTGAAACTAATGTAATATTGTGTATCTGGTATATTAAAAAAAAAAGGATTGAGCTATAAAACTCTCTGGCTGTTTGGTAACGTCTACTGAATACCATGCTTGCGATTTTTAAAAATTATTACTTGCATATTTGAAACCAACATGTTACATTCCATTTTTTTAGTTTTTTTTTCCCCAGATATCTTTTTCCTCATTTATAAAACTTTCTAGGACACAAAATGCAACTTGTAAATGATTCTGGCCTGGCAAGTCCTCCTCTGCCCTCCCAGATGACATACTGTTCTGATTAGGCACCATAACATGCTACTCAGTATGTAGACGTGTTTCAACTCATGAGGGCAGCTGATACACAATCCACTGTGCTGAGTTCAATATTCATATTTATTTATGTCAAAATTTTGTTGTAAACAAAGCCAATCGAAATGATATATCAGATAGCTACTGACAAAGACGTTTTAAAAACTACTCACTTGTACTTTAAAGGAAAAACAATCACATAAATATGTCAAAGTCCTATGAAAATAAAGTAGGCCCATTTAAAAGCAAAATCAAGCCAATGACATTCCAGTAAGTGTCTCCTGTACGTTTCAGTTATCTGCCAAAATGAAAGAACTATCAACAACATGGTTTGAACATTTGCTTCAGAGAAGTAATCTTTCTCCATTAAGGAAAACTCCTTTAAAGAAAGAAAAGCCGATCGTTTTTTAAGTTCACCCAAGTCAGAGCTCAATCTGAGTGCCCTGTTGCTCTTTCAGGCACAACCTTGTGCATGATCTAATCGGTGAGCAGCCATTGCACAGGTAGGGAAATGTGCTATTTTACCTTAACAACCAGCTGTAAAACACTCCATCTAGGGAAACACTTGTTAAAAGCTTAATGGTCAGAGAAAAAAAACAACATGCAAATCTCCAAGAGGAAAACAAGAGCCTATTTCAGGGTTTGTCTCATAAATTGTGCCCACACCCTGCTTGGCCACACAGGGAGAAGGCTCAGCTTTTGCTTAGACAATAAACCCAATCTTCTCAGTGGAAGGAGAACACACTTGATCCCTATCATCTTGGCATTTTTATCTCTGACTGGGGATTACTACAATCTATAATTTAATGCTGGGAGGGGATACCTGAATAGTTTTATTCCCATGGTGGACCAAAAAAAAAAAAAAAGGAAAAACTAATCTATATATATACATATGAATTAAGAAGCATATTTAAAAAAAAATCACTAAAATGAATTTACATTGTCTTCCCCAAATGGTTTTCACTGACCTCAGGAAATGCATCCAGGGTTGAAAGTGGATGTGGGAACAAAAACTAAGCAAATAACTTTCTAAAATGTCACTGGAAATAGAAAGGAGAAAAAGGGTTTTTACAAAAAGGATTAAAAGACAGAGGGAGAACTAATGAAAGGGGGAAAAATGAGAAAAACTTTCTGGGGGTTCTGGGTTGTTTCCCCCTCGTTCCAAAATATATTAAAAGTAAAGCCTTCTAGGTATTAAGACTGCACACAAGTCTGAACCAATCTGACTCAAACATATTGCATTCCTTTATAATTCCCTGGTAACTAATAGAATAAACACATTATTTTTTACCTAAAGGGTTACTAAGAAAGAAGGCGTAATGACTTTTTGAAGTATGGAAACTGTATAGAATACTTTTTTTCCAGAATATGCTCAACATCAGAATGTCAATAATTTGTCTGAATAAAGGTGATGTGATAAACACACAGAATCGTAGTTATCAACTACCCTGTTTACGTAAGTATGTAGGAAAAAGATCTCATGAAGATGCAATATTACATTTTTTTCAAGGAAAAGCCAGATTTGTTCCTTATCTCTAATTTCCTTTGTAGAGAATTTTAGTTTCTATATTTTAATGACATTTTGCCATCCTTTTTTCAAAAGTGTACTTTGAAATGCACAAGTTTGACTATGGACTAATTTCAGCAACCTACTGTCTTAGAAAGAAAGGAAGAAAAAAAACCTACCACTTAACCAAAACCTTTATTCATTGCTCTCATTTGGATGATTTTGTTGTGGCTCCAATTGGGTATGGCTGACTGGGTCAATCTACCCTCTTATTAATTAGAATATTCCAGATTAAATAAAAAATAATAAGAACTGCCTGAAACCAGAGATAATAGTTCATAACTTAGGAACAGAAACATGAAGGAAACATACCTTTAGGGGCATAGTGTCCTCTGATAGATAAAAAAAAAACCTCCTGCACTGAATGCCTATCCTGAAAAACCATCTTTCTTAAAGATAGTGCTTATTTTACATTCCACTAAAATAAGCCAATTAATATTAAAAAAATATGGTTTTTTTCCCATAATAACACACTGTTAACGTGTCCTTAACTCTCAAAGCTGTTAAGAGTCTATATATCACTGGGGTATATTCAACTGTCTAGGATGCTACCAAGCTGCTGTTTGTTTTAAACAATTGGGTCTCTTTCTCGACCATATTCTCAGAACAACCCAGTTGTCTGGGGTCCGACGGTAGTCACTAACCTCCTTGAACAGTCTCTTCAACTGTAAAGTGAAAAAACGGGTCTCTTCGACTCCTTCCAGGACGGAAATCCCAGGAGTCTGTCAGGTCTGTGCGGTCATTCCTGCCATGTGAACAGCCCAGCCAGTTCCTGGCATGTGCTTTCTCCGCGGTGGGGGGCCCCGTTGGGGGGTGCCGGTCAATCATGCACACAGGCCCCAAAACTCTGTCAAAATGCCTGCTTCTTCTAGTCGCTCGAGTTTAAAAATGTGCCAGTCTAGTATTTAATTCCATGGCTGGGTGGTGGTGGTTGTTGTTACTTGGCCAGTAATTCAGGACAGTCGAAGCGGCTGCAGGTGGGGATTTAGCCTCTGTCACCAAATACACGGATATGGTATGTTTGAATTGGTGTCGAAAGAAAGCAGGTACCTAACTGCTTAATAAATTACGGTTGGAGGAAGAGGTATTGGGGTAAACCCTTTGGGTGGCAGACTACAATTTCAATAATGTAAATAATGCATTATCTATTTTCTGCTTCTGTTCTAGGACAGTTTCTGATTCTCAAAACTGTTGTCTGACAGGTCTGTGTTCTCCTGGCCAGGTGGTGGTACATTTTTCAGCTTGTCAAATTTCCTTGCGCCCTTTTTCATTATACAGTATTGCTCTGTGCTTAGCCACTGTATCCGTTCGTGCAGACATACTCTACCTTCAGTATAACACTAAAATTGATTTGCAAGGCGCTCCTTTGCTTCTTCACATTTCACATCTTCCCACTGAATTTTTTGTGTCAGGAGCACAGCACTGTCTTTCTACTTCCAGCCTCAGAAATCTGCACACTCTTTGGGTTTGCTGAATATTTAAATGGCTTTGTGACTGATGTCAGTGTGTTTTTTTATTCTATAGTTCTTTGTTCAATGCAATTTTCCTTGAGAGTAGTCAGTGCTTGTTTTCACTTCAGATTCCTTTCTGTTTGAACATTATTGAAACTTACTGGTCTTTTTGCATTAGTTAATGGTAGGGGACTTTTTTGGTAAAATTGTAGTTCCTAATTAGTATTTCCCCAGAAAACATCTTTTAAAAACAACAAAAACCTCCATAATATGGATTTTTTGAAGTTAATCGCTTATTTTCTGTAAAAAGAATATACAAGGAATCAGCAAAAATTAAATATCCCTACACAAATAAGAAAGCATGCTTTTTTTTTTCGTGCCGAAGTGGAAGTAATGAATGTAAAATGATTTCAGGCTTGCAATTTTATGATCTAACCTGGCACCAGATCTTACATGTTCTTAGGAGAATTCCAAACCTGACTGTTTAGTGCTCATTGATAAGGCATATTTACTGTAGCATATTGTTTTAACCGGTCAAATTTTGAGACTTCTGGAGGCATAAGTGAAAGTTCCAACTTTTTTACTAAAGTGTAGCCAATTGTGTAATAAAATACCCAAGATGATTCATTCAGTCAACCTAATATCTACCCATCAAGGAAGAGAACAAGCTAAGGAGATATTATATCTTTCTCTAGCATAACATGTTAAGTGCAGCATTCCAATCTAAAAGGTAGAATTGTTCCTTTGAGTAAAATAATGATTCCCAACACAAGGAAAGCTGTTACGAGAGAGACCTCTAGTGGAAAAAAATGCAAATGCCTTGGAGAAGGGTTTTATTGTTTTTGCTTCATCTGAAAAAAACGCGGAACTTGGATCTGCTGTTCAAGGCAGTGCCCACAAAACAGCAAACTGCTTTCCTCTTTAAGGCTTAGGATCTGCGATCTGTTCGAGCAAATAATACCTTTCAGAGTGGAGCAAGCAGTGATTGAGGGAGACTTAACTTCTTAGACCTAAGATTTTGAAAAACAACTTACAGGTATCTGCAGAAAGACAAGATTTGTGAGTGGGCAACCAGAATTTGGAGACATTGCAGAATCTAGGAACTGTGGCTTTATTTGTTTGCTTGATTCATACTTTATTTGTAAGTAATATTTTGACATATAAAAAATATCAAAGCACTTTTCTATGCATGGAGGGCGAGGCGGGGATTGGGGGATTTTCCAGTTTTTCACAAATCATAACTTTCAACAATAAATAACTGAAAGTTAGTTTTTAGGAAAAAGTCAAAGGTCAGTCATATGCAGAGTAGGGAGGCACCCAAGTGCTGGTTATTTGAAGAAAATAGTTGCCTCTAGAGTATCTCATTCAACTAATTTAATGCTCCTTACTCTTAAGATTATTTTCCTCTGTTCTCCACACAATTGCACTTAATTCACCATCTGATGTAAAACTAATTTGACTACTTACAAAAATGTTCCATTTTAAACAATATTAATGATAAATATAAAAATTAGATTGTCTTTTCTGCTTAGAGATACAGCATTAAATTCCAGAAAAGTTTGGGTCTACTCACTGTGGTTACCAACAGGGTGGTAATAGAACTTCTAATTTAAATTGGGACATCCTCTTTAGTTCAGGGAGACACTTTGACCCAGAGCTACAGAATTTAAGAAAGTGCTCCAAGAATAAGGGAGAAAGTGAAAGAAGTTGATAATCCAATGGTGTAGTTTTAACTCAGCACTGAAATATTGTCACAGTTTTTAAAAAAAGTATTATAGCTGTGGAAACCAGTTGCATACAGTAACAATTTCTTGAAATTCTCTTCCATGGTGATAATTGTTGCATATACCTTTTAAAAAAATTAACCACAATAGAGATTTAGTTTTTATTATTGTTCAGATGTTCATCCAAATTGGTTAGGAGTATTTCATGTGTCAGCTCCTAGCTTTCCTCGCCAGCTTTAATTCTGCTTGTTGTCTTTAATAAAACCCTCTTCAATTTTTTCTCAGGACGATGAAATTTTAGAGCCTGTTTTTGAGGCAGGTAATTCACAGCCCTTATAGTCCTCATACTAACACATCTCAGTTAATATTGAAGAGGATCTATCTTTCCATTCTTACCAAAGTCTGAACATCCCATAAAACAGGACATCATAATTCCGAGGAATCGTGGGCCATGAATCTCTTCAAATTTGGGTTGGTGGCTGGCAGCCAGCTAAATGAAAATCGGTAGTGGTGTGGGATGGGGGGGGGACGAGGGAGGGTGTTGCTAGAGAGTGTCACACAAATGTTATTTCCCTGACTTTGTTTCCAGTTTAGAATGGAGCTTGAAAGAAAAATAGCATCAGAATTGGGAGGCTTTGAGTGAGATTTTTTTTTTGTTTATATTTAAAAATCATTCTAATGGCTAAAAGAAAAATTTGAAAGATAGAAAAGCATAAAGCAACATATTTATTATATGGCCTCCTTTCAGATTCTTCTTTAAAATAAAAGGAACCACATTCTTAGGTTTTCATGTCTTCTTTAAATAAAACGTGCACATTTCAGTTTGTAACTATTTCCCCTAACAATGTTGAACCCTGTCTCTAGAGGCATATGCACTTCTTAAATCGTTTCCTTGCACTCTTTCTGCTCTTCATAGGTCTCCCCATTCATGCTCTACAAAAAATTAATTTCCATAAGCATCTTAGGATGTTTTGAGAAAGAGTTAGATGGAAACGAAAGTCTTCAGAGTGGGCCAGAATTCTCAGTGGAAAAGTCACAACTGGGTCTGACCAAAAGGCTGAAATGCAAACAGCGTCCCACTCACCACCTTGTGCACACACGCACACACACGTACACACAGCAAGAGGAAAGAACTCTGCAAATATAATTTCATTCCTATTTTAGGTATGTTGCAGACCCCTGTCTTAATTGTTGAACATCTATACATCGACTACCACTCATTTTGCTTCTCTTTAGCATGCCAATCATGGGGATAAAATAATGAGGAAATAAAGAAAGGGAAGAAGAAAGAGAGTAAGTACTTTTCTGCACTAAATGTGTGCATTATTTTTAATTTCACTTCTAGTTTGGGGCTGTGTTTTTAAATACTCTTCTTTCGCTGCAAGAAATTAATTCAAAATTTATCATTTCCTACCATTCGGTGTCATCCTCACTCTTACTCCCATTCCAACAGCATGAACCACCAAATCGGCACAAGATGTGCTATTAGGAAAAGCATTCTGGCAAAAAACCAAACATGCACCAGTGGACCAGTGAGTGTTCTTAATTTCTGCAACACTGGATTATTGTCTCTGCTCTGCCAGTAAATAGGTCACCTTAGTAGATCCCTAACTCTGTTGTGCTTTGTTTTCTCTACCTGCAACATGTAGATATCACTATTTCCCTGTCCAAATGTTGCTATAAAGATGAAATGCTTTAAAGAAATACAAAGTAACATTATGCATAGGAAAATGAAGCCAGTATCTGTAGGATACCATTAGAAGAATTCTGCTTAACAGATTTGATGACCATACTTGAAATCCCCCTCACTTCAATCCAGCATTCATTGTTTTGAGATCTTACTATAGCCACAAGGATGACTGAAGTAAATTATGGGTGAGAATAAGCCCAACTTTGAATTGACCTGTGGTGTTTCCTTCCCTTTGGCAATAAAGCAGCTGTGGCCAATTAGTGTTCAACACTATCTTCCAGCCGATAAGCGATTTCAGGTTCCAGGTGCAAGTGCACCAAAGAGGGCTAGAGTGGCTAAGCCCTGGTTGTTCTAGGCTTTTCATCCTCATGGAATTTCAGAGGGGAAAAAGGGCATGTAAGGTCATCTGGTCCCATCCTTACAAACAGGAATTATTTGAGCACTTACTAAGTAAGCAGAGCTTTCTCTGGTTAGTCAACAAAAACATTTCTGGTAGGAAATATCCTTGAGATGTAAGTTATTATAACAAACATCTTAATTCAACATTTTTTCACTAGAGTGAAACATTAGGCTTACTTTCCCTTCCTCATGAGAAATCACCAAGTTCAGTCATCATGGATTTTCTGGAAGTCCACTGTTCCTACATCAAATATAGGGGAATAGGAAATGGGTGTGTTCACCTATCATCTCTAAAAGGGCATCTGTATAATTTGGGTTTATTTTCCTCATTAGGTATGTTATCTAAAGTACCTTTCCGAAATCTAAAAACTCTGGTTTTATTTTTCTTTGTTCATACAGTAAAATTCACAGGAATTTAAAAGTAGCATCTATCAGTGAGAGCTTGAATTTGTTCTTGCATATTGCTCTGCAGATGTTTGCACACAAAAAGAAGGAACGGAGAAATTACCAGATCGCTGATCACCCTCATGCTGCTAAGGTTGTATGGGTATAATTTTAAATTGTGTCAGAGTACATGACACATACATCTTTCTCCTCTCCTAAATTTTAAGTTTTCGGAGGACAGAGATTATATTAATCCTTGTAGCTCTAGTATCCTGAATCAATTCATTTGTAGATACATTCAACGTTTATTGAGCACCTGCTACGTGCCAGGACTAGTGTTCAGTGTAGAAATTTTTATGAAAATGATCCTAGCACTACCACAGCTCACCATCTAAGGGAAATAAATTATATGATTTTTAGTAACGACACAGATTGAAAAACACATCTACTTCTGTGAAATCCTTTGAACCTAACAACCACGTGAGGTTGGTATAATTAGCTTCATTTTTACAGATGAGGAAAGTGAGTTTCACAGAGGTTAATTGTGTTGCTTCAGGTCACTCAGCTAATCAATGGCCAATCATGGGCTCCAGGCTTCTTATTCCAAATCCTATGAGTGCTTGATAAATACTACTAATAATCCAACACTATAAGCTTGTATTAATTGCATTAATATCGTTGGATTACGAGTTGTCTTGCTTCTTCTGATCGAGTGAAAATATTTATAAAACATCTTCCTAAACATCTGTCTCAAATCCATTCCATAAATAAATTACATGGAATCAAAACTGAAACTCCTCATCTGACCAGATGAATTGTGAACATAGAATCCTTCAAAATAAATCAAAATATTCACATACCCTTAAAAATTTAGTACCGCAAGTCTGATTCAGTCCATTTCAATGGCCAAAAAACTGCTTTTGTGCATAAGGCATTGCATGCAATAGAAGGATACGTTCGTACTTGCCTTCACGGTTCCAGTTCAAAGAATTACGGTGCCAGGAGTTGTTTCCTCTGTTACTCTGTTATGGGTCCAGGAAAATCTGATTCTTGTTAGTATCACTTCCTATGCACAGGAAAAGTAGGAGAATACTACTTTGACTCAATCCAGTGTATACATAGCACTGTGCTTGCCAGCCTGGATTTGTATTTAAAAGAGAAAAAAGAAGAATATGTTACTCAAAAAAAAAAAAAGCTTCTGTGTTGCAAACAGAGAGGTAGTGGGGTGGGGGAGGGTGGGTAGGTGATGATGGCATCCTGTGTATACTAAAGAAATGTTATAAAGAATCATTTAAGACAATCAGACCGTATGATACCCATGTTAGGGTAAACACAGATCAAACCAAATAAACTTTGCAAGAGGAATTATCAATTAGGGAATCATTTAAACAATGTTAAATATTGTAAATGTCAGTATGACACGTCTTGGGGCACTGGGGTGGCTCAGTTGGTGAAGCATCTGCCTTCAGCTCGGGGTCCTGGGATCGAGCCTCACATCGGGCTCCTTGTTCAGTGGGGAAACTGCTTCTCCCTTTCATCCCCGCCCATGGTCTCTCCTGCTATCTCTGTCTCTCTCTCTCAAATAAATAAATAAAATCTTTAAAAAAATATGACATGTCTTGATTGGTAATAGATGTAGAAAGTTCTGTGGATCTCATCTTGACTTTTGGTCTATTTTATTCTCAAGTATAACCACACAGTAAACAGGAGCTCCTCTGGCCCATGTTTGAATCATAAGCTTCCCCTTCTGCTTTTTTCTTTTAAATTTTCCCAAACCAAGATTTGAGATAAAATAGTATTTAAGATGATTGAAAACACTGTGTCATGGGAGTGTTTCAGTATCTCAGAATGAAGACTAACTAGCTGAAGATCACAAAGCAAATATAAATCTGCTGCTATGTATTCTATTCATTCATTCATCCATTCTATTTTTTTTTAATTTAACACTTACCCTGGGGTTCTAAAAATGATGAAGCCTAACTCTTTCCCTGTAGAAATACACATCTTAGTGAGGTAAGAAAGACAAATGAAATGATCTCTTTCAGTGAAAGTGTATCAGTTAATATTGAAGAGAGTCAAAATGAAGAAGGTCAAGTCACTGGAGGAGGGTACAATGCTAAGATGATTATCAGGCCTTTGACGAAGATGCTCCATGGCTCATCTTCATGCCTTGCAGTGTCTAGAAGAGTTGCTGATACATGGAAGACAATAAATGTTGAATGATAAGTGAATGAATGAATGAATGAGTGAGTGAAATAAAAATTACAGGTCAAATTCTCAAAGAATCCTAAAAAGTGAGTTTTCTTGGCTCCAGTGAATAAATAAATGTTAAGCTACTGGTGAAGGAATGATATTAATACTGCAGGTCTGATACTCGAAATATCTAGAAGAGGCCCGTTTTCTTGGCTCCATAGCTGGACCCCACAGTGCATTGCTTTTTCCACCCAACAACCTAATCATTTCATACGATGGACTGGGTGAGAAAGGAGATAAGTTGACCATGTGACAGGTTAAGGCATGCCTTGCTTTTCACAGAGGCCTAGCCTCCCCAATACAGTCCACCTAGTGTCAAAGTAGTGTTTTGGTTTTAGGGGTCCTAGTGAGCTCTGAGGGTTTTTTTTCATCCATATACTGAAAACATCATCTGTTTTAGTGTTCTGCATATGACATCACTCTAACATACTGTAAACATGATAGCATATTTTATGGCACTGGAAAAATAAGCAAGAAAAGGAAATATCCTTTCTCCATGCTTTGGTTAAACCTATTTTATAGTTAACTAAACTTAGCACACATACGGTTTCCAGAAATGTTTAGAAATGAATTTACTACTTTGAGTAAATTTGACTAATGAATGCAACTATTCATAGAAAAACTTAGAGATTCCTTGAAAATGTATTATTTCCTGTTTCAAAGATATATTAGCTCCTCTACAAAAATGTCTTCACTAGAATTCTAGTTCTAGGTCACTAAATACTGGAAGACTGTGGCTCACTTTCAAGCTCTCTGAATGCAAATGAAGGACTGAATTCTGAAGGTTTCAGCTGATTTTTAAGTTGTTGTTTTTTTTTTTCTCCCCTCCCCTAGCATAATCACGGCCATGGACTTTGTCTCATTTTCAATGAACAGCCATTAGGAAGAGAAGTGAGAATAGCATGGAAGGAATTAAATTCAAGTAGAGGACATATAGAGAAAAGAGGAATAAGAATCAAACAGAACCAAAACACTGAAAATGGGTCAGCTGTCAGCTTCTTCTCTAGCAGAAGGTCAAAGGTCCTATTGGGTCCAAGCTCCTAATACTGTCCTGATGGTTTTGGAGGCAGACTTTACACTTGATATTTGAAAGTGCAACAGGGCAGGGGGCTTATCATATAGGTTATTCAAAATTATACAGAAAAGTAGTATTTAGTCATTTCCTCAAGTATTTTTCAAAAGTCCAGATTACAACATTCGAGTTTTGCTTCAAATTATTTCCTGACTTTCAGTTTCCCTGAAAACAGGCAATTAAAAACATTCACTGATATGTGTGGCTTAAATACAGAGCACCAACTTATCCTGTTAATGTAAGTCATCTCAACAGTAAAGATGAAGAATGAAAATTGTTTTTCATTAGGTTTTTAATTTGTGATTCATTGTAGATATGTTAAAAGGATAAGCATTTGGTTGACTTATTTTTTAAAAGTTAAGGAAAAGAGAATATATAATTAAGTTCAACTAGTCCAGTATTCCTGAAAGATTTTAAAAATCAAGGTCATATATTGACAAGTTAAAAAGTGACATAAGAGAAAAAAAATTCTACTGCCTAGGAAAGTTTTCCTTTTTGTTTTGTTTTGTTCTAGCATTGACTCGGGATGTTTAAAATAATCTTGAGCTACTTTGGCAGCTATTTATCGATGCATTTTATGCCTTTTGTTAGCTATAATCTTAGTCATTTTAGTACATGGAGCCCAATCTTCAAGTCTGTTGGTCCCATTTTGCATTACAAATCATTTGTAGTTTTATAACTGTCATTTCCAAGGACATCTGGAAAAGATGGATTTATGAAAGGTTACCATGCATTCTAAGAAGGCCGAGAATTAGCATGACTTTGTAAATGCTCTTATAAATTGAGCAGCCCCCATCACTGGCAATAAGGTGTTTTTTTGCTTTTGTCAAGTATCTTTATTTAAATATTAAGGAAGAGGTATGACCTTTGGCCTAGGAGATCCCTGTGACAGGGCAATGGTCCAACGTATTAGCTGTCAGTGGAGTGCTGTGTCCTGACTCTCTCAAGGCCCTCTATTTGTGGACAGTGTTATAATAACCCTTCCGTTAGGCATCCCCAAGGCAAATAACCTTAGCGTTAACAGAGTCAGTTTAAAATTCCTTAGAGTAACATTAAGACACTATCTGGTTTGTGTCAGTTTAAGATCAACTACTCCCTGCGTAGGTTCAATTCTGGAAATTTTAAGTAGCCACAGTTATTTAAGAACTATTTCATATATTAGACACACAGAATGTAGAAGTAACCTCATCTACTTCTTTGATTTCTTAACCAGCTTCTTCAGAGATTAACTGAATCCAAATGGGCTTGAGAATCTATTTTTTAAATGACTCTTGTTCATCTGTATATGTGTCTTTTGTTGATAGAATTTCAGAGTTGCTGGTTATGGTTTAAACAGGATCTAGAGACATCAAGTCACAAATGGAAGAGACAAGATAGATTCATTTGGAAGCAGGAATACCTCCCCATATATGTGCAAGGGTAAGTAATGGTTATAGATGAAAAGTGTGTTTGTTTGGTTTTGGTTTTGGTTTCTGCCTTTTCACTTGGATTTTGTCTGCCTCTTACACTATTTTACTCCCAGGTAAATGAATATGGTTATGCTCAGATGAAATGCTTGCATTTTAATCACAAATTATTACTGTTTTTATCTCTAACTACTTATTACTAGGCTCAGATTTTGTGGGGAAATCTGAGGTCAAAAGACATCTTTTTCTGCAAAAATTCAAGGTCAAGCTACCCTAAAGTGCTTTAAAAAAACCACAGTTGTCATCATAAGTCTTAAAATAAATCAGTAAAGATGATATGAAACTTCAAGTATTTAGGCCATGAAATGAATTCAGTGTCTCTTCCAAATCCAACTTTTGTGTTTGGTATACTGTGGCTTCACTTGTTAAAAAAGATCATCTAAATTAAAAAATAAACAAACTTATTGGTGACTGTAGATGGGTTCTCAAGTGCAACTTTCATTGTTTTATATTATCAGTTACATACAAATTAATAAATTTAATTTGTAAATTTCATTTTTTATAATTAATGGAAATGTCAACAAATGTTTGTAGAGTGGCTAACAATGTATACATAAGCATTGGGATAAGCATGCACCCCTTTCAATATTCTTTCCATTCTTAAAAATCCAGTCAATTTTTAAAATAAGAGAGTAATTTTAGGAGGATTAATTATATGGTTAGTATTTGCCTTTACTTATCGATGCCAAAGACGTTAAAGTATATATAACTGTTGGTTGAATTAGGTTTTTGTCCCACATTAGGTTAACTGCCATAGGAAAGGAAAAAAAAAAAGGTGAAATGATATCATGTCTAAAACCCCAGTGCTCATAAACAACACTTAGCTTTTGATTTACAGTGAAGTCACAATTCTCCATTTCTTGTTCTCTCCGTCTCTGACATTGCATGTGAGACCATAGGGCAATACATGCCCTACGACATAATAGTTAAATTAAAGGATGTAATTTAAAGGGTTCTATTGACAGTGTAAATCACAAGTAGTTCCTCTGAAGCAGTTTATGAGTGGCAGTAAAACACTAAGACTGGATTATATCATTAGAATTATGTACCACATACAGGTATTATTATTTGTAATTGGGGATAAAGCATTACAAAACACGTATATGGAAATGTTGTTTTTCGTGGTATTTACCAGTTTCTTTTACACAAGATAAGTTTTTGGATAAAATAAAAAACCCAAAGCTGTAGAATATCTGTCATTCTGGAGAAAGCATTTGTTCACTGTCAGAGTAGGCCATAATAGTTAGAACATATTCTGACAGGTCATACATAACCCAACTGCTAGAAGCACAAAAGACCAGAAAACTTGATAAGGTTCATTAGTACACAATCAAAGAGACATAACACCACAATGACCATGACAGGGTGATGCTCCAGGAATGAAGTGAAGAGTCTAAAAGTTCTGTTAGGGCTCTCTATAAGAAAATTACAGTTATGATGGACTTATTTTTTTCATTGAACTGACTGGTTTTGGTAGACACATAGTCGTTGTCAGCCCCCAAATGATCTATATTTAAAAGTTTATTTTCTGGGAAGATAGAAGGACAATGGCAGTTCTTCAAATATTCTGGGCACATTTTTTTTTTTATAATTTAAAATACATATTCTTTTTTCTTTTTCTTTTTCCATGCAGAACGTGCCCTCTTTAATACCCATCACCAGGCTAACCCATCCCCCCACCCCCTCCCCTCTAGAACCCTCAGTTTGTTTTTCAATGTCCATAGTCTCTCACGGTTCGTCTCCCCCTCTGATCTCCCCTGCCTTCATTCTTCCCCTCCTGCTATCTTCTTCTTCTTCTTCTTCTTTTTTTAACATATAATGTATAATTTGCTTCAAATGTACAGATCTGTGATTCAACAGTCTTGTACACTTCACAGTGCTCACCATAGCACATATCTTCCCCAATGTCTATCACCCAGCCACCCCATCCCTCCCACCCACCCCCACTTCAGCAACCCTCAGTTTGTTTCCTGAGATTAAGAATTCCTCATATCAGTGAGGTCATATGATACATGTCTTTCTCTGATTGACTTATTTCGCTCAGCATAATACCCTCCAGTTCCATCCACGTCATTGCAAATGGCAAGATTTCATTCTTTTTGATGGCTGCATAATATTCCATTGTGTGTGTGTGTGTGTGTGTGTGTGTGTGTGTACACACACACACACACACACACACACACCACATCTTCTTTATCCATTCATCTGTTGATGGACATCTTGGCTCTTTCCACAGTTTGGCTATTGTGGACATTGCTGCTATAAACATCGGGATGCACGTACCCCTTCGGATCCGTACATTTGTATCTTTGAGGTAAATACCCAGTAGTGCAATTGCTGGATCGTATGGTAGCTCTATTTTCAACTTTTTGAAGAACCTCCACACTGTTTTCCAGAGTGGCTGCATCAGCTTGCATTCTCTGGGCATATCTTTGATGATGAGGAGGAATTCCAGTCTTCTATCCTGTTTAGGTGTATCCTTCTGTTATTATGAGTAAATTGTCCTAGTGGATGTGTCTCTGTGGCTAAACCAGATGGCGTGGATGGATGCCAAACAATTCTTCCATCTGCTATTTTAATTTTTTTTCCTCAAAGAAACTAAAATAATATATAGTGGGATATCATAAGTAATTTTAGAATATTCTAGATAGGTCTTTGGGTTCTTCAGATTACTTTCCCCAAATGGGGTCAATCCGAAGCAATATTCTAAAATAGATTAAGACTCAAGTATTTCCTACCTTTCTTACCCAGGAATCGATCAGCATGGCCATCAACCCCCAAGTTTACCCCAAGTTTCCCAAGAATCAAATAGGGCACTTCTGAATTCTTCATCTGGATTATCACCTGTCAGAGTTATGTCCCATCATTTTAGACTTGTTCCTGCCATATTTCCCTTTCCACAAAAATAAATTTATTCTAACCTTATTCCTTTAGGACAAAGTTAATAATTAATTGTCTATTGAACTATCTGCATTCATTTGTAAAGGCAGAGAATGCTGTGTATAGATTATTTTCAAGTGACTTTCTGGGACAAACTCAAGTCAATTAATCCAAGGATTAAATATAAAGGCAAGTAGAATGGGCAACTGATATTGTGGCAAGCCAGGGTTAGCACTTAATTTGAATTGGTTGGGCATTGAGGTATATTCATCCTGTGTGTGTACACACACACACACACACACACACACACACACATCCATACAAATACAAATAAACGTGTATATGTATATAATTTATCCACAAATCTTAATGCCACTCAGATGAAAGGATTTTCATAACCACTGCTTTGCAGAGGCATGCAACATATCAGAAGACTTAATGAAAATCCAGAACACTGTAATATGACTAAAGAGCAAGTTTTTGTGAATCAGACTACCTGGGTTCCAATCCTTACTAGCCGTATGACTTTGGTCAAGTTTCTTAGCATCTCCATGTCTAAATATCCTCATAGGGTAATTAAGAAGATTTAGTAATTTAATTTATATTAAATACCCACAGCAATGACTAACCAGTGAAAAGCATAATATATTTGTCATTAATACAGTAAATTGTTCTTGAAGAAAGAGCTTATTTAGCTACATCCTCAAATATGTACACAAATGTTTACATAGTAAATTCTGAATTATTGAAATGTTGGTTTTGATCGTTATCCATTTTTTATAAATGTATTCATTCAACAGATTTTTTAAACACCCACATGCTATGCATTAAGCTAGATGCTGTGAAATATGCAAAAAGTTTTAAAAGATTCTTTTTCTCAACAAACTTAAATTCTGTTACCCATTGAATCATAATATATACATAAGTAGTTATAATCGAAGATGGAAAGTGAGAAGTCCATAAAGAAGGTAGAGATAATGTGCTATGACACTTCAGACATGGTAAAAATAACTCCCAGCTACAGGTTCTATGGAAAGTTTCTGGGAGAAGATAAAATTTGAACTGATCCATGAAGATTAATCAGCATGCAGAGATAAAAATGATGACCATTCTGGAGGCACTTATTCAAGGTGCAAGGGCAGGAAAGTGAGAAATTCTGAGTATATGAAAGAGACGTATGAGACAATAACTGTGTGAATGTTGGGAAATACTGAAGCGTGTATACAAGAAAATAATAATTTTGAATGATAGTTTTGCAGCCAAAAATAATAAATTATTATTGTATATTTTCTAGTTGTTTTATGCATATAATTTTAATTGAGCAAGTACCATATATATGACACATATGATTACATGTTATTACATACATATATGCATGTGTGTGTATATATATCATATACATATATGATTACATATATTATTTTTAAATAATTAAATTAATATTTAAATGACTGCATGCTTTTTCAGAAGGGTGAATAATTAATCATTCAACTTCATAAGAAATATGTATGCTCCTGACACTTCGGTATTGTTAATAAGGTTAGAATAAACACACTTACATAGAAATCTTTGCCTATACTTGAAATTTTGTTCTTAAGATATATTCCTAGAAATACAATTAGTATCAAATATGTTAAGGATTTTAAGCTTTCTGATATATAATGTCATGTTGCTTGAGTATATACAATTTAAACCCTCCAAGTAGTAATAAAGTGTTATATTGATACTTATTTTTTCTTAATAGGTACAAAATTGTATTTCATTTATCCTTAAATTTGCAATTTAAGAAGCATAATGCATTATTTAACTTTATTTATGAAGTTTCGCCTTTTTATTTCCTTACACTGATCTCTCACAAGGCCATTCATTTACTTATGAGAATGTTACAATTGTTACCACAGAAATTAAAAGAGAAACAATAGTTTTTAAGTAGCTTCTAAATCCAAAATAGGATTTTTTTTTTGCAAAGTAAAAATATTTGGAAAATGAATTCATTTTTGAAGTAATTTCCTGCTAAATCCCAAATCTGGATTATCCCTGGACTTGCTCTTGTTAACTTAAAAACAAAAAACTGTCAAGGTGCCTGGGTGGCTAATGTTAGTTAAACATCTGCCTTTGGCTCAGGTCATGATCCCAGGGTCCTGGGGTCGAGCCCCACGGCAGGCTCTCTGCTCAGTGGGAGCCTGCTTCTCCCTCTCCCTGCTGCTCCCCCTGCTTGTACTTTCTCTCTCTCTGTCAAATAAATAAATAAAATCTTTAAAAGAAAACAAGAACAAAACAAAAAAATTGTCTTGTTTATCAGTATCAGTAACCTTTTCCTGCTTCTTCACATGTCTAGTGATATTATTATATTACATTCTAAGCATTGTAAAATTATAGTAAAGAAACTCTGGATTATGTTATTTTCCTCTAGAGGGTGTAAAATTTTCTTTTGGCAAAATGTTAAGTTACTGGAGGGTGCATTGCAGCTGTCAAGACTCAGTTTTAGGCTTTGTTAAAGTGAATATGATTTCTGTAAGTGTGTATCATACTCATCATAGAGTTTTGCTGTTACTCCAAGGGCAGATTCATTACTCTTAGGGCATAATCCTTATTCTAGAGCATAGACTTTCTCACCTAAAAGCCTACGATGTTTACCAAGGACTCTCCATTTTAATGGGGTCTGAATTTTAATTTCTTTATGGTGCTTTCTGCCTTCTGAAACAGATTAGAAAAAACTCATTTGCCACAGGATTTGTGTAGAGTACTTATAAGGTCTTGCCTCAGTGGGGTCTGCATCCCTGACCCACAGAAGCTATAGGATAATACATGTTATTGTTTTAAACCATTAAGTTTTGGTGTATTTTTTTAAAAAAGACCTTATTTTTATTTATTTTAGAGAGACATAGAGAGTGCGGGGGGGGGGGAGGAGCAGAGGGGGAAGGAAAGAGAATCTGGAGCAGACTGTTCACTGAGCCCAGAGCCCCAGGGAGCTCGAGCACCACCACTGGGAGATCATGACCTGAGACTAAAGCAAGAGACGGATGCTTAACCAACTGGGCCACACAGGCACCCCAGTTTTGGTGTAATTTTTAATGTAGCAACAGATAACTTACAAAAGGGAACTTCTGTAACCAGATAAAGGGCATCCATTTAACACCTACAGCAAACATATTTAATGACAAAATACTGAATATTTTCTTCCAAAAGATCAGAAACCTACAGCAATGTCTGCTTGCACTACGTTTGTTCAATTTGTATCTTTGGTTCTAGCCATTGAACCAGTAAGACAAGGAAAAGAAATAAAAGGGATCCACAATGGAAAAGAATTAGTAAAACCATCTTTATTCACAGACAACATGATCATCTATGTAGAAAATCTGATGGACTCTACAGAATAAAGTACTTGGACTAATTAGTGAAACTAGCCACATTGCATAAGATAAATTTGCAAAAATTATATATCTATGTATTGGAAACAAAAAATTAGAAGTTGAAATGATAAAATACCATTCACCAACAGCATCAAAAATATGAAATACTTAGGGATAAGTATGACAAAAATGTGTAAAATTTATACATTGAAAACTACAAAACTGAGAGAAATTAAAACAGACCTAAATAAATAGAGATACCATCAACATGGGTTGGAAGGCTCAAAATTCTTAAGATGTTATTTCTCCCAAAGTTGATTTATAGATTCAAAACTCCCAATTAAAATTTCAGCGATCTATTTGCAAAAACTGACAAGCTGATCCTACATTTCATATGGAAATGTAAAGAAACCCAAAAAAGAAAAAAAAAAAATCCTGAACCTACAGTATGTGCTTTCAAGTTATAAGTGTACAGTAATCCACTGTGCTATTGACATAAATTAGTCAAAGTCAATAAAACAGAATAGAGTCCAGAGATACACCTACAATTTTATGGACAACTGATTTTCAATAAAGGTGCATAGACAATTCAGTGGAAGAAGACGGTCTTTTCAATGAATGGTACTGGAAAAATTGGATATCCATCAAAATAAAATAAAATAAAAAGTAGAAATAAAAATAAAAAGAAGAAAGAAAAAGATAAACTAAAAAAAAAATCTAAAGACAAATATCCCCTGAGCTCCCCTCCACACAAATATGAGGAGATTGAACTTCTTTAGCCTAATAAAAAGAACTTAGTAAAAACTTACAGCAAACTTCATATTTATTGCTAAATATATATATAAACATTTTGATTGCTGAAGCATAGTTTTAAAAAGTTAAAACATAACTTTTATCCAAACACAAAGTAAACTTGTATTAAAATCAATTGTGACTATCAGACAAAACTCTTTTGTGTTGCCATGGACAGGATGATTTTGCTTTTCTCTAATACAAAAATAATTTATGCTGCAATCAATTTTCTGCAAGTTCACACCTACCCCTTCAGAGTTTTTAAATCATTTAGTAAATAAAAAGTCAAAGTCATAAGCACTGAAAAAGCACTCCGTGTTCTCTTTTACATTTTTCCAATTTGAATACTTTTTCTTGAAAGGATAATTTTTATTGACACCACTGAATTCAGGAAGCCCCTATCATTGCTAATTTAACACTGTACTAGTAGTAGAAGTCAATGAACTAATACTTGCAAAATGAACTGAAGATATAAGCATTACTAAGGAAGAAAAAATTTTTTCAGAAACCATCTATACAGAAAACTCAAGGACATCTACAAAAGTATTATTATAACAAAAAAATCCAGCAAAAATTCCGGGTTAAATGTCAACATACAAAGAACAATAGCTTAGGCTGACCGAGAGAGAGAGAGAGAGAGAGAGAGAGAAGACTCAATTTTCTAAAATCAGGAATAAAAGAGAGAACTTCACCACCAATCTTACAAAAATGAAATGGCTAAGAGAATACTACGAATAACTGTGTACTAACAAATTAGAAAGTTTAGATGAAATGGACAAATTCCTAGAAACATAAAAGTCAATAGCTTTCCTACCCCAAATAAAGTACAGAAAAATTTTAATATAAAAAAATTGCATCTGTAATAGAAGAAAAATGAAAAACAGAGGTAAAAATATAATTAAAGATAGGCAAGACCTTAGAAAAAAATTACGAAACACTGTTAGGCACATAAAACTTGCCATAGAAGGAAAGATGTGACATATTAAAGATTAAATTTCCCCAAATTATTCTTTGAATGAAATGAAATTTTAAAATATATGCATGATCTATTACAAAGCTAGAAAGTATTTTTCAGATTCACATGCAGACCTGTAAAAAGCAAAGACCATTCTGAAGGAAGGGTATAGGAACATGTTCTCCTGTATGTTACTAATTACTTTAAAACAGTATTAAAGTAGTATGGAACTGATAAAATATGTCACAGAAAAGCAAAATGAAAAGAGAACACAAAAAAATACCCACATATAACACAGTATATGATAAATGTACATTTTGTAAAGGAGAGATGACTGAATAAATGATATTGGAATGTTGGAATAAAAAAAAATTTATTATTGCCTTATATAGGAGAATAAGTTCCCGAAGACTTTGATTTAAATGTGCAAAATAAAAATTTTAAACTATTATAAGGTAATATATGCAGTATCTTCAATTAACAAGGCTACAAAAAATTTTCCTAGGTAAGTATATGAAAGACAACTCAGAAAGGGTGATTGAAAAATTGACTATGTCAAAGTTTAAAATTTCCGTTTCAAAGGATATAGCATCAACAGAGTCAGAATTAAAAAAGAAAAAAGCCACAGGCTAGCAAAACATATCTACAAAGGTATAAGCAACAAAGAATTGGCATCCAGAATATATTTAGAATTCTTACAATCAACTAAAAAACAGTTTCAGACAACAAACAAAACAGGAAAAGAGGCAAAGGATAGAAGAGAATACTCACACACAGAAAAACCCCAAATGGCCAAAAATGTATTTTTAAAATTTATTCTTAGTAGGAATCCGTGAAATGTAAAATAAGGTAAAACAAACATTTTATCCCATAAAATTGATAAAAATAAAATAGAAGACAAAATCAAGTGTTGTTGAGTTGTGGCCATAGGGAATGAGCAAATGCTTTAAGTAGGGATACAAAATAATACTGCTACTTTCGAAGACACTACCCCATACTCTAGTTATTAATTTTCCAGGCTGTGCCCTAGAGAAAAAGTTCTGCATGTGTACTGGGAGACACGCACATACAGATTCATGCATCTTCTGTAAAAGTGAAAGGTTGACCTCCACCAACAGGGAATGGTTAAGTCAAATCAGTTACGTCTTTGCAATGAAGCATTTATAACAATGTAGAAAATATTCCATGATGGGAAAGATATCCCTAAGAAAATAAGTCAAAAAGTAAACTCAATATGACTTTATTTTTTCAAAAACAGACCTTATACGTGTTATGTACACTGAGACACATACACACACATTCACACACATGCACAAAAATACATCAACAGGCTTGAAGAATATAAGAAAAGATCAATAGGAATCTTTACAATGTGGGAATCTGAGTGGTCATATATAAATTTTATATATTTTGGTGACTAGATCATACTTGTATGTTATTTTAGAAGTTCGGACTATTATATATAATTGTATAGTTTATCTTTTTATATATCATAATGTTTATACCATTTTATACTGTTTGGACTTTTTAGCTAGTAACTATTTCTTTACAAAAAAAATAATACTGATTTACTTTAAAAAAAACAAGAGAAATAATTTCCTTTAAAAACTTAAGAAATCTTCTTGTAGTGACTGGAATAGCAACACTCACCCCAAACTCAGGGCAGAAGCGTTTTCTCTCAGGAATCCTTTCCTGACCCCGTAAGTCTGGATGCTTGGGCCTCTTACATGATTCTGTGTTTAATCATGGGCATTCTGGTTCTTCTCCTCCACCAATGAGTTTCTTAAGGATCGGAACTCGAGAAACCTAATCTCTGTCAACCACTGACAGATGTAAAATATCGCACACCTGGTAGGAAATCAAGAAATGTTGGATGGATGGATGGGTGAAAGGAAGCAGCCACATTTTCACGGTGATCCTGTCCATTTTGCATTCAGAATTACTCGCATTTCTGTAAATACGTAGAAGCGTTTCAAACGATGTAAGTTAACTTATTTTCACCAGTAAGAGAGACTAGGTACATTACGGGGGATGCCAAAAACAATTGTGACCGAGTCCTGCTCTGTTTGAGAAGAAAAAGAGCTGTCTTTCTGACACCTAAATTTCCTCGCACACACATTTCAGGCTAGAGGAACTGAGCACATTGGATACAGGTCCCTAAACAGGACCATAGGGGCTTTCAATATGTGAACAATTCCATGCGGTCTGCAAAGAGCTCAGATGGAGGGTCTCTGTCTCCTGCTCCCGACTTAAACATCAACACATGGGAGTCGTGCTCTAATGCTCTGCAGGTGACCGTGTCTCACACACATGGCCGAGTCTGTCAGAAGATTAGGCAATGTTGTCTTAGTTCTGGTGCATCTATTAGCAGGTTTTCATTTGCCAGTAACAGAAATTCCCACCCAAACTGGCTAAAACATTAAAGGAGCCTTTTTCTTTTTTAAACCACAGAACTTAACAAGACATGTGATAGGGCAGGATTTGGGTGGGATTCAATTAGTGCTCCAGTCGTTCCTCCGGAATTCTCAAACTTCTCCCTCCCCACATGTGTCTGCTTTGAGCTCACGCTGACTTTCCTCCAGAAGACGCGATGGCTGCGGCATTAACTGGTCCCACATGCTACCCTGTTCACAAACATGGAAAGACAGCGAGCAGACCGCTTTGCAAAACCATTAAACAAAAGTTCCAAGCTTCCCAAACTTTACCACCCTTGAACCAATTATTTGCCAAAGAAAAGCCATCAACCAATAGTATGCCTGGGTTATCTGACCCAATCCCTATTGCAAAAACACACCCTTGAAACTCAGAATGGAATCAACTCTACCAAAATTACACAGCTGCTTCAAAAAAATTTTTAAAAGCTATTTAGTGAAAATATTTCCCTGTCTACTCCCTCTTTAACACAGTGTATCTGCCAACAGTTTATTTTTCCATACACAGCAAATATAAATACATATTCCTATCTTTCTCATCACCCATACATGCAACTCAGTACCATATGTTACTAATTAAAAAACTTTCCATGGAGAACTTTCCATATCAGAATGCAGAGTGATTTTTGTTGTTGTTGTTGCTCATTGCAGGGGCATAATATTCCATTACATGGACACGCTGTAATTCTCATATAGATGGGCATTTGGTATAATTCTAACACCATTTATGGAATAGTTTTGTTTCTAGTGATTTGCAATGCTTCCTTTTGTTTAATTCCAATGTATACTTAGGTTTATTTCTGTCCTTTGGACAGTCTGTTTATTCATGTCCCAGATTTTTAATTTGTGAGACTTCAGAATATGTTTCAATATCTGGTAGCCCTTGTCTTTCCTCACTGCTCTTCTTTTTCAGATATTTCCTTTTTTCTTATTTGTTTATAAAGTTTAATATCAACTTGTCTGGTTTACAAAAAAAACCTATTGGTATTGATAACATTTGTAAATTAATTTAAGGAGAATTAAAATCTTGATTATATTGAGTTTTCCCATCCAAGGATATAGTGTGGCTTTTTACTTAGGCAGTCTTCTCTTCACACTAGGTTTCTTAAATAACATCTGTAGAATATTAATGAAAATGGGCAAGGTGAAATTGAACACTGCTGGGCACTCACTGACAGTGTGGGAGAAGTACTTCAAGGCAGAACTCCTCCTGGAAGCTTAGGGCTTACTACAGGCTTAATACTAATAAGAAAAAAGAGCAAGCTCATCACCTGTCTTGAGAGGAGAAATGAACAGTGGTAAAAGCCGTTTGAGAATAGGGGCGCCTGTGTAGCTCAGTTCGTTGAGGGACTGACTTGATTTTAGCTCAGGTCATGATCTCAGGGTCATGAGATCAAGCCTGGTGTGGGGCTCCATGCTCAGCGGGGAGTCTGCTTCTCTCCCTCTCTCTTTCCCTCACTCCTCCCCTTCCCCCACTCATGCTCATTCTCTCTCTCTCTCTCTCAAATAAATAAACAAATCTGTGGGGGAAAAAGTAATAATTTGAGAACAGTATACCTTGATTCACCCTATCAGTATACCTCCTCCTGCTCTTCCTATGTGCACGCACACACACACACACACACACAAACTGAAATAGGTAATATATGCTTTCCTACTCCAGGCCTAGGAGAAATAATCGTCCTCTGACCAAATACCTGAATAACCTGGATCCTGCGTGATAAATAAGAATTTAAGATTAATTACTCCAAATAAGTCTAAAATTTCTGACCCCACACAGTTACATTCCATGTCCTGAAAGCATTGATAAGCCCTCTGAATCCGTAATCATTATCTGACTGGTCACCTCTGCTTAAAGATCACTTCCCTCTGCCTTGCCTTCCCCTCTTGCACCATGTTCAGCCCCCAGTCTGCCCCTAGGTCTCCGTTTCCCTGATATTGGTACAGATGCCTTGATTTGGGCTTCCACAGCACCCTTCATTCTGCCAGAATAGCCTTTACTACCGTTTATTGAAAGATCTCAGTTACTTTCATCTTCTACATTCCCCTTAGCAACAATCATTCCTTGGGGGATGCTTATTAAAGGAACAGTGAATGACTAAATGGATGAATTCTAGAGTAGATTTCTCTAAATCCATTATTGCAACATTTGATTAGTTTCATGTCCCAAACTCATATTTTAGGTAAGCCGAAAGAAACACAAACAGTTATCTCACTGCAGTTGTAAGAATTGAACGAAGCTTGGAAGAGATTCATTCCAATGAATTGTCACAGCCTTGAGTGAGGACCATTTCATTATCTGAATTATTTGACACTGGTACACTTTCCTTACCTAAAATTAACCATCACTTTATTGATTTTTTAAGGAAATAACATGTCAAGCAAGACACTGTGTTAAGTAATGTGGGATACAGAGAAAGCTAAGGCATAATTTTTGCTTGCAATGCCCGTCCATTTTGACGAGGCAGGTAATCTATGCTTAGCTATAATAAATAGCAACACAAAGATTTTAAGTAGCAGCTAGCTGGTAAAGCCAGCAGGAACCAAGATAATAATGCTAGCTGTGGAGTGGGGTGGTGAAGAGCTTTCAAAGTAGGAAAATCCTGAAGTAGCCTTGTTAGATTATAGAACAGAAGGCTGGACTATGATGGAAGGTGCAAAGATGTCTATCTTTATTGATTTGGGGACCTGCATAGGAAAGGTAATTCATCTACACCTCAAATATACTTCTTCTACTTACCAATGAGTAAATACAATTTTAATGCCAGAATGAATAAAGTCTCAGATAGCCCCCTCTTCCTGTTCTTCGGTATAGCAGAATGTCTTTTATAGAACTATAGACTGCTTCTAAAATTGTTGAGAGTCATTGTAAAATCTTGAAGGACTTAGAAACCTACTTGCTCCGTGTAATTATATGAAATAAGTATTTTTGAAGAGATAACCATATAACTCAAACACTATTTTTCTCCACAGATACACAGCATCACCTTTCACTTGTGTAAGCAAATAAATTACAATCTTGACTATAGTATTGTTTGCAGCAATTTAATTTTTTTCTGAACATAGCTCTTATTCTATTATAACGCTTGAATGATTCACATGCAATGTTTCCAATCCACTTTTCCTGGCTTGTGAAACTTTTTAACGAAATGTTAGCATTTGCAGGCACCAGATGTTTTGACATAAGGAGAAGCACTATGTAAATTTTAATCCATGGTAGGAACAATAGCCTGCAGGCACCTTTTTCTTATTACGTGAATCATATACTTAACTGCAATGTGGTCGGTCCTATCAAAATCATCACCATCTAGAATGTTCTACACTTGTCTTATGGTTGCCAATTAATGAAACTGATATATATTTTACATGATGGGTATCCACTACTTGGCCAATACGCCTTATTGTATTTTACCACTTAACCACCCCAAAGCTAGAACACTGCGGGTGATAATATTAGTAGTCAATAAACTCAATGCTTATATTATATCTAAATGGTTGATAGCTACATATATCACTTATTTTAACACAAATAGTAAAACCTGGTAGAGCTGTCTTCATCTACCCCACCTTTTGGACTCAATTCAGAGCAAGATGTGTGTGTGTGTGTGTGTGTGTGTGTGTGTGTCTAATAGAACAGATTTGGGGACAACTCCAAATGTTGCCTATGTGTAGGTTCTAATAAACAATAACATAAGAATAACACATTCTTATAGGAGAGTGTTTTACTAATTTCTAATATCAAGAAATTAGAAAACTTTTTTGTAAGCTCCCACGTGGGCACATATGTATCCATTCCCAAACACATCACACATGTACATATATACACGATGAACAGTCAGGTATAAAATTCATTCAGTTATCCATCTTCTCAGTCTGTATAGGACCAAAAAATCATCCTGATCTTTTGACGTATATTGGTTATTTCTTTCCACACGGAAATTATTTTTTGGCATTGATTAACGCTTTAAAGAATATTCATATGGTATAGCCTTAAAAAAAGAATGAACCTATGTTTGAACATAAAATATTGTTTTCTATAGTCAACTCAGAGCTATCCTGTTTGATTATTTTTGAAGCAGGTATGTAGATAAAAATTCATAAACATGGTATTAAATATTAGAGTGTCTTAACATTTAACTGAAATCCTGATTAATTTCATTATCAAGGGATAGGTCTAGTCAATACCAATTAGCAGCTTTAAAATCTTTTATGTATTAAAATACAGTATTCTATTTACCCTAGATTATCTGGGGACCATCTAGTATATTAAAAGATTTTGCAGCATTTCTTAGTGATTACACTGCTACAATTATGCCTGTTAGCAAATTTGCAAGAGTTTGATAAATATTTTCCATAAGTCAAAACCATAACAGCATGGAAAAGCAGATGGCAGGAGACTATAATAAAGAATGTAACTATTATTTTCACTAATAGGGAAATATTGGATCACTCTTTTCAGCATGGACTGTGTGGTGAGCAGTTGTCAGTTGTGAAGTCTTGGGGCTGTTAAGTATCCTTTCAGATGATTAACCCACATTTTGTATTTTCCAGTGCAGTCTATAGACAAAGGCAGAACAAAAAGTATATTAAAGCATTTAATAAGTCTGTGCTTTCATTTAATATATACAAAGAAAATATTGGTACTTTTTTTAAAGAATGTGCACAATTCTTTTTTAAAGAATGTGTACACACCGGTTTTCTTCATTTTCCTAGAAAATAAGACACATTACGTTGTTATATAAAAATGAAAAATAGCAATAATTACAAATTCTATGGTCTTATTAGACTAGCAATGTTTTTTTGATCTAAGCAATGTTAGACTAAAGTTATAGGAACGTTACTTTAGCTATTCATATATATAAAACACTATTAAAGTCAAAGATTTTTAACTACATTGTTATTAAGATTAAATAGCTGAATTAATTTTAGCCTTGTACGCCATAAGCAACTACAATGCTGTTAGATAAGATCCTTGAATTCAGTTAGCTTTTAAACTTTAGTAGTCATGTATTAAAGAATAATATAATGTGTAACCTTCCAGCAAAATGATAGTCTACCATTTCTTTTGCATTTTTTCTCATTTTTTTGTTATATATAACCACCAGGTTTTTTTTTTAAGATTTTATGTATTTATTTGACAGAGAGAGACACAGTGAGAGCAGGAACACAAGCAGGGGGAGTGGGAGAGGGAGAAGCAGGTTTCCCGCCGAGCAGGGAGCCCGATGCGCGGCTCGATCCCAGGACCCTGGGATCATGACCTGAGCCGAAGGCAGACGCTTAACTGACTGAGCCACCCAGGAGCCCCCAAAAGATTACTACTTTTTAACAAGAAATAATACTGTTCATTCAACAAATGCTTAATGAAATACTACCATGAATTGGGCACTGTGCTGATAAGTTACAGGGAATACAGCTATTCAAAGGGTTAAATATGGTCCCTGCCCTCAGGCAATTTTATTAAAATCTCCAACAATAGAACAGAACTTTTATGTCATTTATATATTTTAAGATTTTTGTTCATTTATTTGACAGAGAGAAACACAGCGAGAGAGGGAACACAAGCAGGGGGAGTGGGTGAGGGAGAAGCAGGCTTCCCGCGGAGCAGGGAGCCCGATGCGGGGCTGGATCCCAGGACCCTAGGATCATGGCCTGAGCCAAAGGCAGAAACTTAATGACTGAGCCACCCAGATGCCCCTAACCACCAGCTTTAGGTAACACAGAGATAAAATTTATTTCTGTGGAAAAAGCAAAGTTGAAAATACAGAATTTTTGCAATAAAATGGTAGTGCAGGAATGGGAGAAGCAGCATTGCAAACACAAAAATCTTTAACTTTATTCTTGAAGCCTGTTGAATAAATGTAGGAAAAAGATATTTTACTAAGGGTTAAGAGAAAGAATTTGGATGTGTAGCATACCTACTAAATCCGTTCACAAGAAGAAAACAAAATGTCCCCTTTATGTATACAGCAGCAGAGTACTATTTCATCATTAAATTGGTTGAATCCAGTAAGAGGTTGCTTTTTTTATCAAAAGAACTATTTTTTGATAATCTCCTATACACTCAAATTCTCTATGAATGTCACAGAAAAAAAAGTAACACAGAAAAATTTTGAGAAAACTATTTTTATCAGTTTTTGAATAGGTTCCTTATTTACAATTAAATATTATACAAATGATAAAATGTTGGTACATACAATGAATAATGATTACAGGAAGGTCATCTGACACATTAGATCAGCAACACTCTAAATGTGTTTAGTATTTGTTAAATACATTTAATGAAATCTCTGTATATGTAACTTACACTAATTCAAGTTGACATCTTATACTTATCAACATACAGGGCACTGGAAGGGCGAATGATGTCATTCCATGTAGCATATATAGGCTCTGCCATTATCAATACTCAAGTAAAATTCAATCCTTCAGGTGTTTTCAAGAAACCCAGATGGTTGATCTAGTGCTGATAACACAGCAAGATGATTAATTGATTCCAGTTTTCATCTACATCTTAGATATTATAAGATCAGTAAATATCAGCCTAGAGATACTGTAAAAACACTGAAACACTTCTAGTTATGACATTTATTTATTTAAACATCAAAATTCCACAGTATCAGACCAGCAAAAAAATATTTTCAAGATACCATGAAGTATAAGAAAATCCAATATGCCTCAATCTATCAAAACAAAGAAAAAATACATTCTTCTTAACATTGGGAAATCTAACTTCTCCCCTGACATAAAGGTAAATGAGCATGCCAAATAAAGAAACTCGTACCTAATTTTTTTAAAGTAAGAGCCATTAAATATTTTATTTACAGTCATGTGAGTAGAAAAAAATGAGTTAAAAAAAAAAGGAGGAAGGCTATTTCTCAATGTCCCCAGCTCATCTGGGTATTTATTATTTAGAACTTTTGTACCCATGTAAAGAAGGCTATAGTCACTGATACCATGTCTGTAAACAGAGGAAACGTGTTCTGTATATATAAATTTTCCAGTTATGGAAAAGGACACTAAAAAGAAAAAAACATGAAGAGGTACTCAAAGGAGGTACTTGTTATTTCAAGATAATTTGGAATTGGAAAGTCTGCTTAATGTGAATCCACAAAAAGATAGCCAATATTTTATAATAAATAGGGGTAAAAGATTGGATGGGACATTATCTTAAAAAGATAACTAAAAGTAAAATAAAACTTTTATTTTAAACAAAGTTTATTATAATTACAATTATGCATTAATCCTTTGAATGAACAAAACTTGGTTAATTGCATATTAATAGTCCAGTGATAGCTGGTGTTTTTGTGACAAAATTGTTTGATAAACAATATACCTCTTTTACTGTTATCTCATTTCTACAAAAATATTCTAGACATTCATCAATTTCCCCAAGGATCTCTCTTGATTCTTAGATACTCACATAATTTACTTTTGAATTTACATATTTTATCTTGATATACATACGCATTATTTTAACTGTTACTGGCAGATGTTTATAATATCCAATAATCATAGAGAAACTGACCCATGAATATATAACATGAGTATATAACAGGAGGTATATAAACAACAGGGGTTGCTTGAAGGGGGACTACTTTATAAGTAAACCATTTCCTTTGTGAATAGTCTAGTGTTTGGTATATTTTCACTTTCTTAGCAACCTCAACACTCTTAGGGTTGGGAGAGTGACATACAGATAAATAGGGCTCCCCCCTCCATCACTGTATATGACATTAACTACCCACTGAGCTCCTGATAGATACACAGCTACAGTGCTTTCCATTAGTCACAGACCTGATAGAGGAACTCTTCACCTGGCGTCCAACAAGACATTTAGGAGGTCCCTAAAACTTCTTGGTCCATGAAAATTTTGGGCTGTATATACCACTCTGTATTTTTCTGAGGAGTCTCTAACTTTCCCTAGATTCTCAATACCTTAAAAAGTTGAGAACTACTGACTAAAATTAATTTTTTAATCTGTTTCAATTGACCATGACACAGCACCACTCTTTACTCTGTCTTTAAAAATCCATTACCCATTTTACAATCCCCTGATAGCTATTATAATCTGAAAGTAGCAGCAAATATTAGTAGTACCTTTCCCAGATCTCTTTTGTCCAGACTCTACCACCTGTGTCAAGCCCTTACATTAGCTAAGATTATGAGGAATGAGTTTCAGGGCTGAGTAGTAGTATTTTAACAGAATGGAAAAGAATGACAGAGTAATGACATCATCAGCGTAGGTCTTCTCAAAATATGAAGAAATGAAAATAATGGATAAAATGAAAACAGAAATCAGCCTCTGTCTAGAATGTGTTTTGCATGGATTCAAAAATATATTCATTTCCTATGATTTGTATTGTTATATTAAACTATCAACCCAGATAATAAAGTGGAATTTTATCATAAAGTTCAAAGTAAATAATGTTCTCTCGAAAATTCTTGAAGTGTATCTTATTGCTCTTTTTCACATGGCGTATTTCAGATGAATTTATCTATCTGTCTTTAATGACTATTCCTATAAATTTAGAATTATTTTTTCCATGTCAAACAATAAAAATTATTTTAACTTCCAAACTCTGAGCTAACGCTGTAAGCTAAGCCTGAGATAATTACTAGACCATAAGAATTTAATATTTTCCCACTTTCATTAGCGTTACGTCTCAAATTTTGTGATGACATATTTCCCTATGAGTAATACCTAAAGTACCCTTTCAAAAATTTATCCCAAAGTTAATATTCAAGATTACCTCTGAATTACTTTAGTAATGTACAGTAGCACTTTAATTTTTAGGCTTCTCCCTCCTAGTAAAAAAAAATTCAATTTATACCATCTCATTTCATCGTACCATTCAAGGTCTTCCACAACCTGTTGCCAATATTATTTTCCAGGACTTCAAACGTGGTATCTTCTAGGGTGGCCAGATCTTTCTAATGAATGTTCCATGAAGATACTTCCTCAACTTATTCTCACTTTTGTCATTTGGTTGATATTATTCCCTAATATGCCCTCCCTTTCACCAAATTTATGCTTTTAAAAGAAGTTACATTCTACCTTCCCGTAGACTTTTGTGATTCTCCAACCTTCTTCATTCATTTCCATTTTCTCCGACCTTCTGTATTTACAGCTTATACTGTACCATGTAGAGTTTAATTCTATGTGTCTTCTATCTTTTGTTGTTGTTTCTCATGTAGACTTGTTACTCCCTGAGGAGTAAGACCATATCTTGCTCATCTGTTCTACATTTTCACAGGATTCACTGAAGTTTGGGTATCCCTCCATAAATTCTCATTGATCAGATGATCGCTCATGGAGGTCTAGCACAAAGCAACCTGCTTGGTAAGTCAATTCCTAATCCCAAGCTTGAGCTTTCTTTCTTGAGAAAGAAATTTTGAGTAGAACATTATAGTTATAAATATTTTTAATAAATGCTAACAAAGCTAGCAAAGGTCATAGGCTACTCTAAGTACTCATGGGAATGGAGCTTTATCCTCCACTCAGAGCTCCATATAATAAGAAAGAGTTTCTGTTTCACTAATGATTTTATCAGTTGGCAAACAAAGTTTCTATATTTTGTCAATTTGGAGCAAAACTGTATCACCTAATTAATTTACATCCATTTTTAGAGATAGTGATAAATTTTAGCTAGCTGAGAAATTGTCCTAGTAGGGTTTTTTAAATTGTATTTTATTTTTTTGAAATTGATTATCCAATATCTCTTTTGGATGAAGAAAGGAAGATTTGGAATATGATTTCTGATGCTGATTAGAAAAATCATGAAAGTGAAGGAAAGTAAAAAGGACATGTACTAGTACATTGTGTGCCTGTGTGTAAGTGTATGTTTGTGTGAAGGACTAAAATTTTAGCCCATATTCTTGAGGAAAGTATTCAATGTTTTCCTTTTTTTTGAACACAGCATGTCTCCGTAAATATGCAAAGACACTCTTAGAATTAATGTAATTGAACTGACAAAAGGGATTATGGTCTCGCTTTAGAAAGCAGAGGTTTTATAAATTTTTGGTATTTTATTGTGGAAAATTCTAATGTTTACTGTAAATTCACTTTTCAATTAGAAGTGGCAGGTACTGTATCTTTTAACTATTTCCTCTATCAAGTTTAAACTTTCAACAACATGTCTCCCAGACAGTGGAGAAAGTCAATGGACTATCACATCTGCTGATATTGATACTTGACGACTCACATAAGACTTGAATAGAAGAGTTGGAAGTGAATTAATGAAAAAAAGTTTGTGTATTTCGTAGGTTTACTCCTTGAAGTCAGCTGGTTCCAATGGTACATCACCACATCGCTACTTTTACAACATTAGTAGAGAGCTATTTCTTATGTTGTACCTCTTTCCAGGAAAACATAATTTAAGTAGATTTGGACGTCTTTGTCAAAGAGGAAAAAAATCCTTTTTAGTTCTCCGTAATTCTTCAACACCATGTTTCTTCTTCCTGTGAATTCTTCTGTCATTTCTAATCAGTTTCTCGTGAACAGTCTATTCCTTTTGGAAAAATTAAGCCAAAGCAATATATGAAACAGAACATACTTGTTTAGCACCAGCATAGAATTGCTTCCCAGTTGATGAATTGAGTCTGTTTGTTTTTATAACTCATTACCATCATCTGAGCTAAAACTACTTCTCCTACTGCTTTCTTTGGAAACTGCAGGGGAAGTGGCAGATAGCAGAGGATCTGTTCCAAATGGAGATATTGTGTCATCCAGTAGCATGTCATTCAATCTTTGTTCCTCTTTCAAAGCGGCACTAAATGATAAATCTGTGAAATGTGACAAAGGATCAGAGAAGGCCATAGCTTGATCACAGAGCTCAGGGCTGGTCCCCTGAGACAAAGTCAGTTGTTTGCAATAGTCTACTGAATTCTGCTCAAGATGGGTCTGTTGTTTGGTGACATGAACACCCAAATCAACTGTGCCAAGTGAAGCCAGGGCTGGCAGACCATGCGCACGAGCCTGTATTTCTAGTTCCTGCAATTTCGAACAAGAATAATTAAATAATGATTTTGCAAGTGGACTTAACTCTAGAAAATAAACCAGAAATAGAAACAAAATATTAACAAGCATTCAAAATGAAGAGTAATACATATTATAATATTCTTTGCAAGTAATGGAAACTAGTATAATTCTAATACCTGAAAAATAACCCTGAGAAGACTATACAGATTAAAAAAAAATTCTCTCCTCATTGCTGTTTAAAGGAATACATAACATATAATGGTTCCATAGTGGCTCGGATTACAATATAGCCATTTGGAGATAGTGGAAAATATTTCACTTATTCTTCCTGATTAATTTCTCACTATAGGACCATTACATGGAACAGAGTAGTGCTTTACCTGGCAATAAGCATGTTCACATAAAAAAAAAATCTTGAGAGTTAGGAAAACTCATATTTTGATATTTTGTGTCACATGAACAGATGAGGAGTGACTTAGTATATACTGGCATAATATGCCTTGCAGCAATGAAATCCATAGCAATGTTACTAAAGAAATAAAAGGGAGAAGAATTTAGTGTCCAATATTACATAGAGAAACAAATGCTTTATTTATTTATTCTTTGGCTGAGATAACATTGTGTGTTTATCAAATTCGTTCTATTTTCCGCATTTTGCGGAAAAATTAGTTGTTGTCATTCATTCTATTTTTAAAGCTGCCTTGATCCTAGACTTCTGATCAAAGTCTAACTGAAACAACCCAATTTGTGAGCTTCTAAAAGGCAATAAAATTATCCTTTGGAAGGAAAATTATTGTTAATAAGAAAAAATAAATGAGACAATGAATAAAACTGATGATGGGTAAGTCATATATAAGCAATGTGGTTCATGGCAACATTTTTATAAAAACCTGAATCCGGAGGAGAAGCCGCCTGTTAGCCTGCTCTAATTTCTTCTGTCTGTGTTCTAATTCTCGAGCTCTCTGTTGTTCTTTTTGTAGCCACTTGATGTACTCCACTGATGCTTTTAGAATGGTCCCTTTGTTCCAGCGCATATCACTACAGAACGGAGAGATAACCTTTTCACAATTGTGCATGTCAGCAGAATTCATAAGAACTTACAAAATCTTTTACATTAATATGAAATAATGATTTACATGACTATTATTCACTCTTAGATATTATTGCTTCTGAATAGAAATTTTAATAGAATAGTTAAGAAGCCCTTATATAGTAAAATTAATCCCAGAATGAAAATAAGTGTCAAAAGAAAGTAATAAAGTGACTTTTTGTGGGAGAGCTAAATGCAATATCATGATTCTACCATTACAGTTTTTATATTTTTAGTGAAAATTGCTTTTATTATTAACTCTGAGATTAAAATCTATGTGCGGTATTTCTGCATTAATGAACTAGGAAATGTACATTACTGAGGACTTAAGCCTAAATTTTTTAAGATCATTTCAAATGTACCAGTCTTTTAACCTACTTTCTAATAAGGTTGCTTTTATGCTTCTAAGAAAAAAAAATAAGGTCCCTTCTGAATGGTGATCCTGAGTGATTGTGAAACAAATCAGAGTTCGGCAACATCTACTTTAAGCAATAGAGCAAAACTTTCTAGAATCATTAGGCAAATTTTTCTGCAAAAAAGACATCAATACTTGTTTTAAAAACTGGATGCCTATTTTTAAATAAGTTTAAGACAAGTAAATACGATTAAACATTACCAGATAACCTTTCTAGAGCATAGAAAAAATATTTTATTAAAACTTATTTTTAAGTCAGGAGAAATGATAAATCTGGAATTATGAAACAGGCTACCGATTGTAACATCAATGAATTTAATCCTACATGAGAATTAATAATGCATGTGGAGAATGTGGCCAAACTAATTGCTAAAAGTTAATCAGAGTTGCAGAAAACCTTGATGAATTTTCAGTTTAGAGTCATGAGATTTATTTTAATACAGCATACAGTAAGCATGTAGGAAATTTTTTATAAAGATTTATTAATTTTAGAGAGAGAGCATGAGCAGGGTGAGGGAGGGGCAGAGGGAGAGGGTAAGAGAGAATCTCAAGCAGACTCCCTGCTAAGCACGGAGCCCGCCTCCGGGGCTGGAGTCCAAGACCCTGAGACCATGACCTGAGTAGAAATCAAGAGTCTGACGCTGAACCAACTGAGCCACCCAGGAGCCCCAGCATGTAGGAAATCTTTTTTAAAAATTACATTTTATGTACTTTTGGTTTATATGATCTATGTGAGGTACATTGAAATTAATATTTATTTATTAAGTGGTCAGAAGTGGGAAAATAGAGCTTAGGAAAAATCTCACTTGCATGTGCCTCACTGGAAGTTCAGGTTAGATGAGACTTCCATTAGCTGTAACAAATAGAGGAAGATATATTTTCTACCGGCAGGTGAAAATGCGTACTAGGGCCTGGCTAAGCCATTTCCTACTGAAAAGCACCATCCCATTACTACAGTCTGTCTAAAGGGTGCAAATGTTTTATCAGCTCCCCTAGGGCCATCATAGCTGTTGGTCTCATTCCACTCATTTCTTGGGTGATGGGAAGGCTATGGAAAAAGAGGCTACTTTTGTCATTAAACTAAGAAGGTACTTGTAACTCAAAAAGGTATTGAACTCCTGAATTAAAACTCTAAGCTGCCGCAGGAGCCTTTTGGCCCTCATTTTGTTTAATTTTTCTCATGGGAAAAAAAACCTTGAAGGACAGAAGAAATATTATGGAAAGGATAACCTCTGGTCAGCTTTGAAGTTTAAGGCGTTTATTAAAATAAACCTTCAAAATGGTGGTAGAGACCATACAATGGGTCTTCTGACCATTTCCATCTGACATCATTTGCACTAAATTTTTTAAAGTTCATTCTATTTTAAAGCCATTTTAATATATGAGGTTTCTTCTTAACCAATTTCTTGAGCCGAAATCAAGAGTCAGATACTCAACCGACTGAACCACCCAGGCGCCCCCCCATGGATCCAAGTTTTAAAGAGTCTATGTTCTGAATTCACCCCTGGGACTCACATTAGTGGACCCTAAAGAGAAGCACTAGATTAATAGGTGAGGCCACAGCAAGCCAAGGGATGAGATGTATTGAAACAGAATTGCTATTGGATGTCTGGAATGCTGTAGCCAGCGGTGAAGTATCTCTTCTGTCTGTGCTGTGTGCAGAGCCACATACAGATATCTTCGACATCTAATGAATTAATGTGTTTTCAATCAGACCCAAAGTAAATGTCATTTCCATACACAGAACATAATACAATTAAAACAAGTAATGATACCTCTTTCTGAGATCCATAAAGAAGAGAAAAACACTTAAGAATGTTTACAATAAACTTTTCCCAGTGATAGTCTCTTTTGGATATGATTCTGTGATAAATTGATTTCCTATATTCTAGATCAGGGACAGACAAACTATGACCTGTAGTCTATTTTTGTCAATAAAGTTTCAGTGGACACAGCCATGTTCATTCATGTACATATTGTCTATGTCTGCTTTCATGCTACAATAACACAGTTAGAAAATCGCCAAAATGTGGCCCACAAAGCTTGAAATATTTACTATCTGGTCCCTTACAGGAAAAGATTGCCATTCTCCATTCCAGACAGTGAGTTAGAAGTAGAAAGGAGCCTTTTTATAACTAAAGTTTCTATAAAATATAGAATAATAATCTATATTTATCATTTATCATTTGTACAGTATTCTCATATATACTATTTGGTTTTATGTTTATAAAAACCCAACCATACAGTTGGTGCCTTATAGGCATAGTGACATCTGAACGTGGTCAGTTGGGCTTCAGAGTCCAGTCTTAAAGTTTCATCTGCCTTCTGTATATAACCGTGCCTTGGCACCATGGGTTAGCTCCACCACTTACAAGAGAACCTCTCTCTCTCTCTCTTTTTTAAAGATTTTATTTATTTATTTGACAGAGAGAGAAAGAGAGAGAGAGCACAAGCCGGCCAAATGGCAGGCAAAGGGAGAGGGAGAAGCAGGTTCCCTGCTTAGCAGGGAGCCTGGTGCGGGGCTCGATCCCAGGACCCTGAGATCATGACCTGAGCCGAAGGCAGACGCTTAACCGACTGAGACATCCAGGTGCCCCAAGAGAACCTCTCTTAACTGGCCTTTATCCAATCACTTTCAAGGTTAATTAATGTTCTCCATTCCCTTTGTGACATTCACTGACTGTTGTCAGGACAAAATAGGTAATAGAGAGCAATGGGCTACCCTCTGATACATCCAAGTATTTCTGTTGTCAGTGTGGTGCCATGTACTTACTGAGAGGTTAAATTAATGCCCATTGTAATTACTGTGATGATAATATAATTAAATTATAGGTAATGAATTACCTATAATTAAATTAGCTAATGAAATATGAATGCCAAAAAAGGAAGTATTTATAAAAATAGTTAACTGTTTTTAGGAAGACTATATTAAAAGCTTTGGAAAAACTCAATTAAAATGTCAATAAAGGTGGGTTGCTAAAAAATATGCTGTCACAGGGGCACCTGGGTGGCTCAGTCAGTTAAGCATCTGCCTTTGGCTCAGGTCATGATCCCAGGGTCCTGGGATCAAGCCCCACATTGCATCAGGCTCCCTGCTCTGCAGGAAGCCTGCTTCTCCCTCTCCCTCTCCCCCTTCTTGTGTTCCCTCTCTCGCTGTGTCTCTCTCTGTCAAATAAATAAATAAAATCTTTAAAAAATATATACTGTCAAAAATAAGGGTATAAACATTTAAAAAGTCTATATTTAGGTTGTGTAAGTTTTTGTTTTATTTTAAAGAAATTAAAATAGACTATATATTCTAGTGCAGTTTATGTAAGAAAGAAAAGTTGAAACACATATTCAAACAGAAAAGCCTTGGCTTTACATCAAATGTTTGGTGAATAAATGTGCATGTATATATGTTAAGGGCTAAAGAAAAAAGTTCCTATCGGGACAATGGGTATTCTCTTCTGCTAATGTTAAGAGTTGCATGCTTAGAGACTTTAAAAGATTTGAAGAGTTATCAAATGACAACTACACTATGACTGAGTTCTTCAGAGTCTCTATCCAGAGCTCTTTCTGCCATTCCATCTAATATGCCCATGAGGATAAATACTACCTTCCCTTCTACTACAAATTATTGAATTGTCCAAGTGAATTGGCACATTTGGATTCAGGGAGAGTATTTCTAAATTTCACTAATATCACTTTATCAAACATCGCTCTTTCTGATAATAGATGATCACTAGTATTTGGAGAGGCCAGTTCTCAGTTTGAATAAAACATTTTTCAAGTCATTATTAATGCAACAGATCTTATTTTTATGTTTTGGAGAAAAATTCAACATTCTAACTTGATGCTTTGATTAATCAATTCTTTCCTGAAATTACCACCTTAAACATCTTGTTTAACTGATTTTGAGTATGTATGACACCAAAACATGGCTGAAAATTTAATTACAATAACTGATTATTTGTTGGCATCAATCAGCATGCTTTTATAATTCCATTTTGTACTTGCACGTCTCCAGAATTTTGGGACCTCTGAAAACCCAACAATTCAATGTTCATGTACACATAAATCTCACATTGGAAGAATTGCTATAACCACAAATTTAAGTATACCAGTAAGTGTCATAGACAACATTTGATACTACCACTAAATTTGCCAATTATTGGTGCCATATAGAAAGACTTGCTATGAACTGAGAAGAAATAATTTCCTTACTTCCTATATCTCAGAAGAGCAAATGTTAGTAACAACCTTGATGCTTAATAACTATCAGTCTTGAATAGAACAATAAGACCAGCAGTTAGCTTTACCTTTACCATAAGCTACTTAATTTCTTAGCAGTTGGTTCTTCTCTCCCCCTTCCCCTCCCACCCATGTTGGAGGGTATTCAAACCATAACATTATTATAGAAATGATTGTTGAACTCACGGATCATTAGACTTTGGAATAAGAGTGCCAAGCTCCTTGATTCGGTAATTAATATTATACCTTCTTCTTCTTTCAACTATTAAAAGAGAAATATTATTGATTATTCTCATTAAAGCACAATTCACTTTTGGTCAACTGTAAACTTTCTTAATAATCTTTAAAAAACAGTGAGTGAAAAAACTTCCGTGTAATCAAAAGAGTACTCAAAAATAAAATAAAAATTCAAATATATTTCAATTTAAAAGTAAAAATGATTATATTAGAATTGTGATTCTATTATTGACAATGCTTTAAAAACATTTTCTCTCAAAACAACTTTTTTTCACTTTTTGAAATGCTATAATATTTACTCATACTGAAATACACATGTATTTATATATATTTATCCTACTGGATCAACATTTCACACATATGCATTTTGCCCATCAGGATCATAATCTTTTGAGGTCTCCACCATGCTTTACTCTTCTCATAAAATCCCCAAAGGCCTAAGACAACGTTTGGCAGATGGCGGGTGTGTGTGCCCAACTAGACTGTGACCTCTTTGAGGGCAGGGGCCATTTATTCCTCATTTTTCTATTCTCAGAGGGCTTGGCATATAGGAGGTATTAAATAAATTTGATTAGACTATAAATATTTTTTCTAATTTAAAAATTTTCAATAATATATCGAGTAGAGGCTTTCCACCTTTGGCATACATGAGTTGGGGCCCAAGGATCTGCATTTCTGACAAATTCTCAGGTCATGTTGATGCTGTTTATTTAGAGCCTACATTTTGAGAACTACCGGTATAAATTCTTATTTAGAGACTGTTTTCTCTGTTTTCATTTCCATAAATTCATTGCTTTTGGAAATTTTATGCATCTAATAAATGTTCAATAAATGTCAGATATACAAATAAGCAGAATTTCCCATATTGACCCCTATGAGAAAACAGTCTTACGGAGTAGTGTAGTCTTACAGTTGACTCTATATTCCTAGAATCAAGAACCACAACATATGCTTCTATACAGTATTTTTTTTCAATAGGTAACATTTTTAAAGCTTTCCAGGGAAATGAAGGAAGAAAAAGGTCATGAAGAAGAAGAAAATCATATATCAAAAATATTTGAAAATACTTAATGCAAGCTAAAAATTAAGATCTGCTACCAGAAACAAGGAAAGTCATGAAAGAATAACAATTGACTCTACAAAGCAATTTACCATGAATGGATTTGACCTTCAGTAATAATATATTGGGATTATTCTAAAATTAGAATATAATTGATTCTTGAGGGAGTTTATTTTCCCTCTTTGCCAATCCTGTTTTCCCTATGCATGTAATTCAAAAAACAATGACACCACATGAAAAAACTGAAAAGAAAATAAACAAAGGTAAAGCTGATAGAAATACATACATATTTCACCGTAAGAATTATTAATAATTCTATGTTCACACATACTCACTCCTATATTATAAAACAGACTTTTAAATATAAGATGAAGAATAGTTATGAAGGATGTTCACGGTTTTACCTCAAAATAGGGAACTGGTTTAGTACTATAATATTTCTTCAAAATCTATTATTTAAATATATCTTACGTAAAATGTCAGAAGTTCCTACTCTACTCTTCTTAGATTGTGCTTGATAAATTTTTAACAGCTAATTATAATGAGAACTTTGGTTCCTCAATGTTTTCATATCCAGTACTAGTTATTTGTAAAGGAGTCAAGTTTTAAGGGAAATTACCAAGTTATTATAAGCCATGTGTGTTTCACTCTTCACAGTCTTGATATATTCATTCATTCCTGTCCTGAGATCAGGGTGAGAGAAGTCCCTATCCTAGACCTATACTTAAGAGAAGCCACTTTTGCCTTCTCTCACCAAACCCTTCCTTCCCCACTGAGCAAGTCAGTCACAGAGTCAAACTACACTCTGAGTAACTTGCACCAGGAATATCCTCCCAAATGCCCTGAGCCCACTTCCAGAGCCTGTGCAGGCCACTCCCTGGGCCCATCCATGAGGACCATGACACCAGTGTGCCCACCCCTAGGCTAAATGACCTGTTATTTAAACTGGAGATGTAGAGAAGAGAAGAGCAAGGAGAGTCATAATGAGTTAACAGGTTTAAAATGAAGAGAGAAGCCCATGGTTCCTTGCTGTATTAATCCTTTCTATCAACAACGAGCTCCCCCTACTCATGTTCTACTTGTCTCACAATCTGGACCAAAGCCAATCTGCTCTACACCTAAGGGCTCTCAGAGTGAGATCATTTCTGTCTCCACGATGACCCTGCAGATAGTTAGAACCACTTGTCAGTTCTTCCCTCGCAACCTTACAGTCAACAAACTGATCAGTCTGTGATGCAGGCAGGTGCAATATGAACGGACAGACGTGGGGTCCACAGGTCCGTGTAGAATCAATGTCAGCTAACCACATGTAAGAAAATTCCTGGTTTGTTTTAGAGCTTTAAAGTTTTTATTTATGTTTATTCTATTTTATTCTTTTCTCATTTTTTATTGGCCTTCCAAAACAGAAAGGCTTCACACTCACTTAGTCAAGCTCACTTGAGGCAGTTAAGCACTTGAGACATGACCAAACACTATCAAGCTCAACATTGCTGCTAACCTACTTCCCTCGCTTGTATTTCTCCATCTCATGTGCCCATCAGAGTCAAACTGACCCCTAGGAAGGCAACAAGGACATTTTTTGGCAGAGGTAGAATTCAGCAATCTCTTTCAGATAACTTATCATTAGGAAGGGAGGAGCAGACTGACACAGAAAGATGAGAACATGGAGTAGTTTCTTGCTTTATAAGTGGTGTACATTTTCTAAAGCCACTTTTATCTCTTTAAACCTTTGAGTCAATGAGTCACAACAGAATTCAAATATAACTAAATGCACTCATCTCTGTCACACTCAGCCTGCCTGAGAGAGACAGAGTGATCAAGGAGACAATTTGAGATGTTTTACTTCCTAAAAATATGTAGCTCTTCTGAGAGTTCACATCATTTAAATTTCCCAAAATAGCTCAACTAGTGAACATATACTATTCATTTTGGCTATTTTGGTTATGTGACCCCATAATACTTATGAAGTGATAATAAAAGACCACATATTTTAACCTCCATGTATTTCCTCCTGCATTAATTTTTTTTTTTTTAGAAAAAAGGAAAATATACTCACTGAGGTTGTGGTTGTCCTTTTTTTGTCTCTCTTTTGCCAAAGCTCGTGTATCTGTTTCTGATCAAAAGGAAGATAATTTAAATAGTACTTAGTTCTACTTTACAACCTCTCTAGGCAACATAATTCAGAAAGATTAGGTGAAAATACAATATTTTTTGCTCCAAATGGCATAATAATATTTTTATGCAAGTATTTAGAAATTTAGAGCAGAGCACACTTTAAGTAAGAGGCAATGGCACACCTTTTAGGCTTTGAATAGTAAAACCTGGATTTATATTCTAGCCTTCCATTTAATAACCATGTGATCTATTACCGAAGTTATCTGTGTCTCAGCTCCTCATCTGTAAAATTGGCATAATATAATACCTATCTGATAATCATTGTGATGATGAAAAGAGGTACAGTTCATAGCAAATATTAAACTGCTCAGTCATTATTATTATTTTAAAATTTTAAGATTATTCAAAATTATTTCAGCCTAATTTTTACAACTAACATTTTTCGTAAACAACTATGATTTCTATGTCCCTGGAGTTGGAACTAGCTACAATTCTCAAGTATTCCTATCAAACACTTCCAGGAAATGACACTTTACTCTATGTGCTACATGGTTTACAAGCATTTGTGATGGTCAGCCTCCAAAATGGCCTACCATGATTCTCATAATATTCACACCCTTGGTAGTTCCTTTGCACATTAAACAGGGACACCAACAGAATACTATGAAAACGACTAGTGTGGCTTCCAAGACTAGGTCATAAAAGACATGTACAGCTATCATTTTAGTGTCTCTTGGATCACCAGTTGTCATGTCATCATTTGATCAGCCCCATGGAGAGGTTCATGGGATAAAGAACCAAAACCTCTTGCCAACAAACAGCACTAACTTGCAAGACCTGCAACTGAACTGTTTTGGGATAACATCCTCTAGCCTGCCTTGTGTCAAATGTGTACCTCTGGACAACATCTTGACTGCAACCTTAATGAAAGACTGAGCGAGAACCAATTTTCTAAGCCATCTCCGGATATCTGACCCATAGAGATGATATGAGAGAATAAATGTTTATTATTTCAAGTTGTTAAGTTTGGGGATAATTTGTTATATAGCAATAAATAATTAATGCAGTGTTTTTTGCATTATTCTAGTTGTTAAAATAGGTAACATAGGAATATATTTATTTAAATTTGTTTATTTAAAACTATATTAATTCATTTTAGTCTAAATAATTTGTATGTATAGCTATTTTTGAGTTATTGGCTAGACTCCAAGAATGGACATATTGCACTTACAAAAATGTTAATGTCAACTGTGTAATAATTATTAAATATCAATGTTTGGGCCCCAAACTAAAAACTTGTTACAGAAATTTCAACTGAATTTTATTTTATTCTTATGGAGGAACTAACATGGGACTCTGTAAATCAGGAAATCCTTATTTTGATTCATATCTTCTTCAACTCAGCTGTACAATTGTGAAAGTAACTCCTCTGACCCTTGATTTCTTCATCTATATATTGGAGGAATTTGACAGTGCCCCTACAATTCTTTTGAGTTGTAAGAACTTTGAAATGAACAACTGAAAATTGAGGGTTCTTTTTTTTTTTAAACCTACTTGAGAAAGTTAAATGTGAGTTTATCATGAAATTCATTAAACAAGCTAAAAGGGGGACAATCTGTTTCATATCAAATTCCACATACAGAAAAGACTACTTTTCCCTGATCAATTAATCTATTATTTTGTAACCAATTTAATAAATTGCACCAGTTCAATATCAAAATGAACCAATATTAAGTGAAAAACTTAGTCAAGTTGTCATATATATGTGTAGAGCATAAGTGTATATTTGCCCAGTTCCTAAAATAATCAATTCAGTTGAATTGTAAGTTATATTAATTTGCTGCTTGGTTGTCATAGAAAAAAAAGGGTGGATTTACTATCTACATTCCCATTTTAACCGATTATCTTGATAACATTTTTTAAAATTCTATTTAGCTTGGTAATATATGTCACTCATAACTTAAATAGTTGACTTAAAAAGGGATAAAACTATAAAAGCAACATTACCTGTAATTTCTCTTTTCATTGGCAGATTACTTGGACAGGAAGGACTTGTGAGGCCCATATTAACTGGTGAAATTCCCTGCTCACCACTATACACATCCAAAATACTTCCAGATAACTTTAGAAATAAAAAGAAGAAAAGATGAATCAAACATTCTGTAGACATTGATATATTTAGATGCATATTTTAAACTTGCCATTTTATTAATAATAATTTGTTATATACAGCATTTTAATTTTAGACAAGAGTGAGTATGCATTGACTTTTCAAAATCATTATCTGATGCTTGTGGATATGTTGAAAAAAGCTATTTATATTTAAGCAAAAAGAAATTAATTAACTCATGAAAGAAAATTCTGATTAATATTTACGAAGTTATGGAAGTTTGATCTGCACATTACCTGGTTATAAATGAGTAAGATTTAAAAAATCACTTGGACAAAATCAATATACATGTTAGCAAAGCTGGAAAGTTCATTGCATATCATAAATTAAGTATAATGGTTGAACATTTTGGAAGCCTTCTTAATACCATCAGTGCTACCAGCAACTCACAGTCAAGAGGTGTTTTACACTGTTAATTAAGTGAGAGACTTTCTTTCCTTCCTGGAAGGCATACTTTTTCTCATTGCACGCTTAATGTTCTAGATTATTATAAATATCCCAGCTGGTAACCAAAAGTAGTCTAAAACTACTTTTGCCTCTAGTGGATATAGGGTACATCTAATTATAGAAACACTGCAATTCCTAATGTACTTCTTGAGAATAATTTTTCAGAAAACTAAGATGCTTTATAACACAATTCAAAATTGTACAAATTTATTATTTAAAATATGCTTATTGATTTGACTTCCTAAGAAAATTTAATTTAAATAATATTCATAATTCAAGTTAATATTCATTATTCCAGAGCAAGCCACATTTAAAATGTAGGATTTGAACATTTAAAATATTTCCATTCTAAATATCTTTAATTCATTTCTGGGCAGTAAAATAAGAACGCAATAAGTAGTAATTTTTTCTTTTCTTAAGGACTAGAAACAATACAAATAATCAAAGTTATAACCAGATTATTACAGAGATTCTTAACTCCTTATTTCCATTTTTTATAAAACTCCAATTCAAACTGGGGGAAATTTTTGATACTTATAAAATCAGACTGAAAATAAATGTGAAGAAAAAACATTATAAGACCAAAATTAATTCTGACATAATAATCCACTAAACTACATGTAATAAATATTGTGTATTTCAGAGGAAAAAGAACTTGAAAAATACAGTGGAAATCAGGCTAATAAATGTGAATATGCATATTAATAAGGACATCATAGACTGAATATGTTATTCTGATATATTTTTATATATTGGTTCTTTTCATTATTTACTCTATTAAGACTCCTCATCTTTATTTTATATAAAGTCATTGTTTTAAAATGTATTTTTACTTCATAAATCTTGGAAGGGAACCCTTAAGTTGCGTATTTATTCCTTTTCAATTTCCTCATCTGAAAATAAGGACAAAATTGATCAAATTGGATATCAGAACAATACAATTAGGAAGAAATCCTAAAAGCAGATATTTCCCTAAAGTGTGAGTCATTTAGTCATACTGTAAAAATAACAAGTTTCCAAGACCTTTTTTGAAAATCTTGTTGGTTATGAGCTGAGGCATCACCAACCTGAATTGTACATTTCCTCTGTGCCTTTGAGAAACATAATGGATGTGTTGAACAAAAAGATAGGGAGTGAGGGGGAAGGAAGAGGGAAGGACTTAGAGAGAGGGCACTTTCCTCTGAAGAGCTTGAATTCAGATGGATTTCACTGCAGCAGCAGTGGCAAATTGCAAAAATGTTTAAGAAGAAAAGGAGCTATATTACATATATACTGTAACAATAAAGAGATGGGTTCCTAACTATAACATTACTCTTGGTCCATATTACTTGGTCAGACCATACCTAATATAGAAATGGTGCTGGAATTCTGATAATGAATCTAATCCTGCTTAACTATAGGTATATTACATTTTCTTCTGACCTTGATTATTGTTTAATTTATGCCCTAAAGCATAATGATTAATATCCTATTTAATTTTATGCTGTAGGTACTACTTTATTTCATGTAAATGGCTAATCACTTTTTGAATATCATTAGAAAATTGGTTTCAGTTTCAAAGTATGTACTACACTTCCTTTTATCTATAGTGCCTTTCCTCCATTAAAATATGTGAGTACAATGTTAGTGAAAATTTGAAGATTACATACACCCTTGAAAAGGCTTACAAAGCAAAATTACATCTACTCTTCTCAAAGGTATAAGCTACTTAGGTAATGTGTTTATTTTGTAGATTAGTAGGAAACTGGATAGGTATTTTATGAAGAACTATATTATTCTGGTTTTAAAAACATCACTTTTTCAATAAAGCTTTTAAAACCTTTGACATGACAATAGGGGAACCTATCAATATTAACAACAAAATCACAAATTTTAAAGACATATAATAAAGAATTTATCATAAAATCTTTTCAAAAGAAAATCTAATCAGTATGGAGGATAGAGTTATTAGAACTACAATACAGATATTAGGAGTTGCAGAGAGAAAGGGAAATAAAACTAGAAGAAAGAAAATATTTTAAGAAATAATGGAGATATATTTCTGAGAATTAACTAAATTCTATTATTTTATTTCATCTTATTTTATTATGATTTTGTTTTTATTTAAAAAAATCAAAAGGCCTATAGAATGTGAAAGAAGATGTGTAGGAAGAACCTACACACAGACATATTATAGTGAAATTTTAGAATATACAATGACAAAAAGGAAAATCTAAAAGCCTAAAGAGAAAAAGGTAAGATTATGTCCACAGGAACAAAAATCTGATTAACATAAGAGTTTTCAATAGCAAAATTGAATGAAAGAGGAAAATGATTCAGGATTTTTTAAATGTTGAAAGAAAATAACTTAAAACACAAGTTTTATATCCAGCCCAAGTGTCATTCACAAATGAGGCCACAATAAAAATATTCCTAAAGTCATAAAATACTTAAGGATGTTTACCTGGAAAAACTAATACTGAAAACAGTTTTGGATGAAGTACCTAAATAGAAGTAGATACTTAAAGGATATGCTTCAAAAATATGAAATAAAAATGATCAAATATCTCAATAAGTGGTTGTAGTTTAAAAAAGATGAGGGGAACTAAGGTAAAAAATAAAGTGAAATATATAATGATATAACTCAGTATTAATGTCTAAATAATATCAATATGATTGAGGTGGATTGAAGGAAACCAAAGGGTGTAAAAGTAGTTAAAAAGTACTAAGGAGAAAAATGGACACACTTAAATAATAAAGTAAGATGAGAGAAACAAGTGAAAACATATCAATGTAAACAGGTCAAACCTCTCAGCAAAAAGCCTGAACAGTTTGGATTAGACAGCATAAGAGACACACCTACATAGTAAAAGGACATACAAAGATTGAAAATTAAAGGATGGGAAAAGATATAGCCAGCAAATGATAACCATAGAAAACTGACCTAGCTATATAAATATCAGAGAAAATAGACTTTAAAATTAGAAAATATATTAGGGATAGACAGAGTCTCTATATACTAACAAAGAGTTAAATTCTCCAAAAATGCATTATAAGCATGCATTCATGTAATAAAATAACCTCAAAATATGTGAAACAAATGTTTTGAACTATAAGGCAAAATCGATAAATCCACCAATGTAGTGGGAAATTTTAACATTTCTTCAAAATGTCAAGCAGACAACGATAATCAGTAATGTTATAGAATATTTGAATAATAAAACTAAAGCTTGGCCTAATAGACACTGTATACTTCCATATCCAAAAATTAGAGAATATACAATTTTCTCGAGAACATATGGGACTTATACAAATATTGATTATGAACTCATCAAAAAACACCTTCAATGTATTTCATTGACACTTGATTTCTAAAATGCTTGGAAATTTTTAAATAATTCAAGGGTAAAGACAACATCATGCTGGAATTTAGAAAAAAGTAAAAGATACTAAAAATACACATAAAAAAACTTCTGGGATATGCCAAAACAATGCTTTCAAGGAAATTTATACCTTTAAAAAGTAATATGAGAAAAACAGATAAAAATTGAAATTTGATAAATTAAGTATCATTCTCAAGAAGCTAGAAAAATAACCAAATAAGCCAAAGAAAGAATAGATAATAAAATAAGAGCATAAATTATGGAAAAAAATATAAAAGTAGATCCATAAAAGTTTTTTTTTAATTAACAAGAATGACATGTTTTTGGCAAGACTTAGTAAAAAGAACTAAGAATAAATAAATACTATTTCAAGTGAAAGGAAGCGTACTAAGAGTACAAGTTGAGATTTAAAAACAAGCAAGATAAGGATGTCTGCTTTCACCACTTCTATTCAACACAGTATTAGAAATTCTAGCCAGACAATTAGGCAAGAAAGAGAAACAAAAGTCATTCAAATTGGAGAAGAATAAGTAAAATGATCATGTTCATAGATGACATGATCTTATAGTTAGAAAAACCTGAAATTATACACACATACACACACACAGCTATTAGAGCCAATAAAGGAATTCAGCAAAGTTGCCAGGTATAAAATCAAAAATGCAAAAGTCAATTGCATCTTTTATACACTAACAATAAAGAATCTGAAAAGGAAATTAAGAAACCAATCCTATTCACAATAACATCAAAAAGAATAAAATATTTAGTAATACATTTACCCAAATAGCCAAAAGGCTTGTATGCTGAAAACTAAAAAATATTGCTAAAGGAAATTGAAGAAGACATGAATAAATGGAAAGACACCACATATTCATTGATCAGAAGCCTTAATATTGTTAAGATGACAACAGTACCCAAAGTGATCTACAGATTCAATTGACTCTCAAAAGCACTTTCTGCAGTAAAAGAAAAATCCATTCCAAAATTCATATAGAATTTCGAGGGTCCCCAAATAGCAAAAACAATCTTGAAAAAGAACACAAGTGGAGGACTCACACTTCCGGATTTTAAAACTTACAACAAAGTGGCAATAATCAAAACAGTGTTTTGCATAATAGCAGACATAGACCAATGGAGTGGAATTTCTGCACTATTTCAGACATAGTGCAGAAATAAACCCTCAAATATATGGTCAAATGATTTTGACAAAGGTGCCAAGACCATTCAATAGGGAAAGGACAGTCTTTTCAAAAAAATGGTGTTAGGAAAAGTAGATTCCACATGCAAAAGAACAAAGTTAGACCCTTATCTTATATGATATACAAAAATTAACTTGAAATGGATCAAAGATCTAAACATAAGAACTAAAACTATGAAAGTTCTAGGAAAAAAGATAGGGGAAAATCTTGATAATGAGTTCAGTGATGATTTTTTTGAATATGACAATAAAATCACAGGCAACCAAAAATAATAGAATTTAGTCTCCATCAAAATTTAAAGATTTGTACATCAAAGCACACTATCAAGAGAGTGAAAAGATAATTCCTAAGCATAATACTGAAACTATTTGCAAATCATATAACTAAAAGATTAATAACCAGGCTATATTTTTTTTAAACTCCAACAACTCAACAACTACAGCAACAACAAGCCACCCAATTAAAAAATGGGCAAGGGATTTGAATAGACATTTCTCCAAAGAAGATCTACAAAAGGCCAATAAGCACATGAAAAGATGTCCAACATCACTAGTCATTAGGGAAATATAAATCAAAACCACAATGTGATACCACTTCACATTCATCATGATGACTATTGTCAAGAGAAAAGAAAATAAGTGTTGGTAGGGATGCGAAAATTGGAACCTTGGTGATTGCTGCTGGGAATGTGAAGTGATGCAGTTGTTGTGGAAAACAGTATGACAGTTATTCAAAACGTTAAACATAAAACTACCATGTGGCCAGCCCTTCTACCTCTAAGTTTTTGCCAAAAAGAATTAAAAGCAGACACTTATTAATGCTGAACGAAATAAGTCAATCAGAGAAAGACAAGTATCATATGACCTCACTGATATGAGGAATTCTTAATCTCAGGAAACAAACTGAGGGTTGTTGGAGTGGTGAGGGGTGGAAGGGATGGGGTGGCTGGGTGATAGACATTGGGGAGGGTATGTGCTATGGTGAGCGCTGTGAATTGTGGAAGACTGTTGAATCACAGACCTGTACCTCTGAAACAAATAATACATTATATGTTTAAAAAAAAAAAAGAAGTAGATAGCAGGAGGGGAAGAATGAAGGGGGGTAAATCAGAGGGGAGATGAACCATGAGAGACTATGGACTCTGAGAAACAAACTGAGGGTTCTAGAGGGGAGAGGGGTGGGGGGATGGATTAGCCTGGTGATGGGTATTAAAGAGGGCACGTTCTGCGTGGAGCACTGGGTGTTATAGGCAAACAATGAATCATGGAACACTACATCAAAAACTAACAATGTAATGTATGGTGATTAACATAACATAATAATAAAAAAATAAAATAAAATACAAATTAAAAAAAAAGCAGAGACTTAAACAGATATTTAAGACACTAAGGTTCATAGCAGCATTATTCATAGAAGCCAAAAGGTGGTAATGACCTAAATGACCATCAACAGATGAAGGAAAAACAAATAAAATGACCTTCAACGGATGAAGGAAAAAACAAAAATAATATACTGGAATATTATAAAGCCTTAAGAAAGAATAAAATTCTGATACATGCTACAACATGGATGAATATTAAAAATATTATGCTAAGTGAAATACGCCTGACAGAAAAGGACAAATATTGTATGATTCCACTTACAAAAAGTACCTTTTTTTTTTTTAAGATTTTGTTTATTTATTTGACAGAGACACAATGAGAGAGGGAACACAAGCAGGGGGAGGGGGAGAGGGAGCAGGAGGCTTCCTGTGGAACAGGGAGCCCAATGCAGGGCTCGATCACAGGACCCTGAGAGCATGACCTGAGCCGAAGGCAGACGCTTAATGACTGAGCCACCCAGGCGCCCCACAAAAGGTACCTTTTAATAGTTAAATTCATACAGACAAAAAGTAGAATAGAAGTTACTAGGGGCTCAGGACAGGAGGAAACGGTTAGCAATTGTTTACTATGTGTAGAGTTTCTCTTGAAGATGATGAAAAAGCTCTGGAAATGGATAGCATGATGGCTGCACAACATTATGAATCTGCCTAATGCCACTGAATTGTACACTTAAAATGTTTACAATGGCAAATTTTATGCTACACACATTTCACCACAATAAGAAGATAATAAGCTATGTTACCCATAATAATTTTCCAATGATGTGAACACTTGGACAAAAAGCATGAATTTCTAGAAAAATATTATTTAGTAGAACTGACTGAAGAAGTAATTAATAGCTTGAACAGTCTTATGATTACTGAAGAAATAAAAACAAACTTCGAACATGTTGCACAAGAAAATATCTGGATAAAAGTGGGATGGGTAAAAGTGTTACATTTTCAAGAAATATATCGTCCTAATTTTGTACGAACATTTTCAGACATAGAAATAAGAGAGAGTATGTCCTGATTCATTGAGACTGGCCATACAGAGATATTATGAGAAAGGAAAATTAAAGGCCATTTCACTCATGACTGTAACTCTGAAGCAAAATATTATTAGCTAAATGAAGGGTAGTACAGGCTTCCAGTTATAGAATGAGTAAATCATGGGGATGAAAGGCATAGCATAGAGAGTACAGTCAATGGTATTTGTAATGGTGGTAGCTACAATTGTGGTGAGCATAGCATAACATATAGAGTTGTGCCATCACTATGTTGTATACCTGAAATTAATGTAACATTGTGTGCCAACTATACCTCAATAAAAAAATAGTATTAACAATATGAATCCAAGAGAATATAAACAAGATATTTTGCCCTAAAATGTTGGGTTTCCCATAAACATATTTTATGATGTTAAAAGAGGGGGCGCCTGGGTGGCTCAGTTGGTTAAGTGACTGCCTTCGGCTCAGGTCATGATCCTGGAGTCCCGGGATCGAGTCCTGCGTCGGGCTCCCTGCTCAGCAGTGAGTTTGCTTCTCCCTCGGACCCTACCCCCTCTCATGCTCTCTCTATCTCATTCTCTCTCTCAAATAAATAATAAATAAAATCTTTAAAAAAATAAAAAAAGAGAAAAAGACATCTATGATCAGATCAATAGATTCAGAAAAAGTCTGATAAAATTCAATCCCATTTATGATAAAGTTCTTAGTGTTTGAGAAAATAATAAATTTCCATAACCCTAAAAAAATATAGATTTGCTTATTGTTAAAATCATGCTGCCCTATGAGAAAATAAAATCTGGGTCCAAATATATTGTAGAAACATCTAAATACACTATGAAAATGCTCATATATCCATTTATTCTTATCAGGCTAAATATAATAAAGGACAACATCATTAATCTGACCTAAATTTCACATATGTTTTCCCGATTATTTTGGCCTCTTCCCTCTTCATATACTATGTCCAATCTATCACCCAGTATGATTTTTTTTCTTTTAAATCATGGATCAGTTTATATTTTCTTCTCTGTCCTCATATTTCAATTCTTCAGGGTTCTAAACGTAAATTATATCCCTCCATCTACTATCCCTCCGTCCCTCTCAATTAATTCCCAACTGCCCTTCTCAGACCAACTCATGTTTTAAAAATACAGCTTCCTTCTGATCTCTCTCACCCCAAAAATCAAAAATCAAAAATCTCTCCCCTCCAACTCCCATATTAAGGTCAAACTCTTGTGTCTAGCTTTCAAAAATCTCATTAAATGGCCCCTCATTATCTAGTCAACATTATTTGCCACGACTCTCAAGTTATAAAAGATTTCTTGTCACCATGTTCACATATACCATGGCATGGCTTCCAAAATAGATTTCAGACTCCAATGGGAGGGAGGGAAAGAGTGTTGCCATAAGGAACATATGAGTCTATATATTGGTAATTTTTTTTAAAAATATAGTAAAATACGAATATTATCCTGACACATATACTATGTCATAGGCAGTTGAATATTTATTATGTGCCGGATATTAAGCTAGTATATTCCATAATAATAACAAATAACATTATCTCAAGTAATCTTCGTAACAACTCTATGAGGTATCATATTTCCCATTTTAAATATAAAATAATCAAAACTGAAAAATTAAGTAATTGTCTCAAGATCAAACGGTTATATAAATAGTGGGCCTGGGATTTAATCCTGGGTCTATCTGAAACAAAGGCTGGATTCCTTACTACCTACCCTATTCTGGAAAGGTCCTTGCCTTAACACTTTTAATGGTAAGAGGTGATTTGAATATGCAAAAAGGTTGGAAGCCACTGGACTATTTTTTTTTCTGTTTTATTCAAGTAGCAAAATTCAACCTACTCTCTAAGGCTCAACTTAAAGTCCAAACCTTCTCCAACACTGTCTTTCATGCCAGCCCAGTTTATTTTTCTCTTCACCAAAACATATAGGACTAATAAACTCAACCATAAATTTAGTATTTTAGTTTATATATTTATTGTTTTACCCCTCTTCATTTATATTCACTCAGCAAGGAGAGTACAATAGTATATACTACTTACCATGTTCATGAAAATTAATTACTTATCTAAAACCCTGAGAATTTTCTGGAGATGTGTGTGTGTGTGTGTGTGTGTGTGTGTGTACATATATATATATGTATAATGTATGTGTATAGATGTATTATATATGTATATTGTGTATGTGTGGTCTGTGTGTGTGATATATCCCTCTTCCAGATAATCTCATTATAAATACAAAAGAGGAAAGAAAATACACATAGTTATATATTTTCAGGCAATTTTTCAGTATAAACACTAAAAGCAAAAAACTTCATATGCCCTTACATATATATGTTTATGTGTGATATCTATATATCTATATTTATATCGTATATTTAGTGTAAGTTTCATGGGAATCTGCAGGAAAACTTTGAGTTGTTTGGATCTTCTATTTTTCTTTTCTGTGAAGACGTTCACTGTGGAACTAAAATGGTAAAAGTGAGCATGAGATTATTAGAATAACTGTAGACATAAAAAGAAGAGAAACATCAGGCATAAAGGGAGAGCACTGTAGGGGAGCATATACCACACAATGTATGCATACATAAAAAACTGGCATTTAAAAGATTATTTTCTTTCCTTTGGGGTATTTGTTCATTTAAATGTAGTAAACTAGATTTTTCCAGTTTTAAGACACACACCATTGATCTCCCTCTTTATTTTATTTGCAAAAGCAGGGCTACGAGGCTTGAATGACAAACATTGAATAGGGAAGTCCCACTGAGTTATTATTATTTTTGTTCTATTATGAGTGAATAAAAATAATGTGTTGGGCGGGAGTAGAAGTTCCCTTGTCCTTGACCAGCTGGCTTATAACTTAAGTAGAAAAGATAAAACACAAAATAGAGATGGTAACTTATAAATACTTTTGCATCATACACTTTATATGCATATGATCTATTTAGTACTAAATTAATAAAAACAGCTATTGATTTAATGTAAACACTGCAATAAATAACCAGTGGAACCCTCACTTTTTGATAGAAAAGTCCCAGTAAAACATTTTTAACAATTTTTTTTACGGAGGAAACTATAACAGTATTTTTACTGTATCCAGAGCACCAAAAACTATCTTGTAAGGAAGCAAGCTTGTCAGTACAGCAGATTCTATATTATGCATTTCAAAGCTCAATTTTTACATACCTTGTTTTATTGACTATTAGTTTATAAAGTTTATATTCAGTATTTAAGATGGCTTCATATCCAAACATTGAAAAAATTCGAAAATTCCCTTGCTCACCAGTTTTAACTCTGAAGTGTCTCTAACCTTCCCGAGAGCAATGTTTTTCTCTTTCTACTTCATCATTTTCTTTTCCTTAAAAACTGGCAAACAATAGCTGAGAGGACTGGGCAGAAAACTTGGTGCCAAGGTGGACTTTGGCTCTTCCTTGGACTTTAAGACTAATCTGGTCTAGACTGTGATTGACAAAAGCTTGCTTGTTGATGTTATGCAGTCCTCTCAAGTTCCAACCAAGCACAAGGGGCTGTTAATATTTACTCAGTCCTCATCTCTGGAACGATCTTGAACTATAACAGTTTACTGAGATTGCCAAATGCCACCAGCATTTACAGACATCTGATTGAAAAAATAGCTATCTATGATAAAAAAAAAAAATGAGTTATTATGCACTACCATGTCTCGGGAAGGAAGGGGTGAAACGAAGACCACCGGGTGAAAATTATAGGGACACAGATCTAAACTCACGGGCTAAGCAGTCAACCTGCACGTGTATAGTAGGGAATCTGATCAGTCTGAGGTCCCTACAACTCTTAGGATTCTACAGTACTAGGAAACAGCTCCCTTTTGAGGCTGATGGCATGGGAGGGTGGGTAGGATTGCTGTTGCATCTGGTACCCTACAGGACTGGATTCAAACCCTCCCCTGCCATTCACTAACTACCGTAACTGGAACAAATTACTGAACTTCTCTAAGCCTCTTTCCTCATTTATAAAGTGATAACAGGTAATACTAGTCTCTCTCCCATAGGTTTGTTGTGATGATCAATGCAATTTTTCACAAAAAGCATTCTGCACAACCCTTGTCACATACCAAGTACCCAAGGCACAGTAGCTATTACTATGGTTGTTATCCTCGTTGCTACTGCCTTTGTCTGTTAAAAAAGTTACTAAATACTACTGTATAATGGGAATAATTTTTTCAATACTATGTGTGGATTTTGAAGTATTTCACATGCATTTGCTGAACACCTATGATGTGCTAGGCGTTGTGCCAGGTGCCGAGGATAAAATAATGAACAGGTCACAGCTCTAGGTTCCAGGGATCCAGACAAAATTGTTATCTTCAAGAAGTTTACATTCTAGGGGTGGGAGCACACAATAAATAGGTAAGTAAAGTAATAATCCTAATCATAAGTGTCAGAGGTCATCAAAATAAGATAGTGATTTAGGGAGTGATGAGATGGGGTCTTTTAACTAGGCTGATTGTGGAAGGCCTCTCTGACAAGATGATATTGACTAAAGGTTGGAAACATAAAGGGGCAGCGATGCAAAGTTCTGGGACAAAAAAAGAAGTTCAATGGTCTTAAGATGATAGTATGCATGTCATGTTCAAGGAGCAGGAAGAAGGCTATTGAGACCAGAGCCTAAAGTTAAAGGGAAATGCTGACAATGGCAAAATGTCTGGATTATATTCTGAGGATTTTAGAAAGTTAACAGAATGTTAAGCAAGGAAAAACAGGATCTGATTTTTGCTTTGTGCAGATCATTGTGGCTATTGTGTGAACAGCTGTAAGGGGGCAAGAAGTGGCAGGGAAGTTAGGCTGGATTCTGTTTCTGAAGTTCAAGTGAGAGATGATGGTAGCCTGGAAAAGTGTTTTAGTAGAGGAGCTGATAAGAAGCTGTGAGTTTCGGGAAATCTTGGATGCTCGTTAGAATGTACTGATAGATGTGGAGGTGTGGGAGTAAGAGAGAGAAGAAAGATGACTCTTTTGGAGTAGGGGTTCTACATGAACCAAAAGTAGACTTGGGTAGGTGCGGGGAGACAAAAACTTTCTGTCGATCATATTAAGTCTGAGATGTCTATTAGAAGCATAAAAGATGGGGCGCCTGAGTGGCTCAGTCATTAAGCATCTGCCTTCGGCTCAGGTCATGATCCCAGGGTCCTGGGATCAAGCCCCGCATGGGGCTCCCTGCTCAGCGGGGAGCCTGCTTCTCCCTCTCCCACTCCCTCTGCTTGTGTTCCCCCTCTCACTGTCTCTCTCTGTGTGTCAAATAAATAAATAAAAAATCTTTTTAAAAAAAGAAGTATAAAAGATGTCAAGCAGTAGGATATATGAGTCTAGCGTATAGGGAGAGGTCTAGGCTGGAGAAGGGTGAAGATCACTTGTAGGATGTATACATACATGAGAAAAGAGGGCTGAAGTCTGAGCCTTGGAACAGATGAGTATTTAGACATCTGTTAGAAGAGAAAGAACCAGGGAGGTGGGGATAAAACCAGAAAATGTGGTGCCAGAGAATCCCAAATCATACTTCAAGAAGGAAAAGCAGTCAACCATGGCAAATACCACTGAGAAGCCAAGTGAGGTGAGAATGAAGAACTTGCTACTGGCTTCTACTTTTGTTGGTTTTAAGAGCTCCTTTAGAATGGAGAGGACAACGGTTCTGTTGGAGACCTGAAAAAAGGAGGGGAGGAAATGGTGGCGGGGTGAAGATGGAAGCAAGAAGTTCTTCTGTGTGTAAGTAAGTCATGAAATAGTGTGGGAGCTGGAGAGAAAATGTGTTCAAAGAGAGTTTTGGGGGTTTGGTTTTAATTTTAGGGAGTATCATTAAATACCAGTGTAATGCTGACACGTATAATCCCATAGATCAGAATAGACTGATTAGGTAGGAGAAGGACTCATTATTTAGAGAAGGAAAGTCCTTGAGAAAGTAAGTAGGAGTGAGATCCAGGGCACAGGTGGTGGGCTGGCTTTAGATTATGAGCTGGAGCTATTATTTTGGGGAGAGATGGCAGAAGAAATGAAAACAGATGCAGGTGGTTTAGTAGAATTGGTGATGCCAAGCTAATGAATGAATTCCAATAGTGTTGCATATATTAGCTCTTTGAAATACATTGTAAAAAAGAAATTGGCTGCAAAATGAAGAATGGACAATGAACTGTGGAGTTTTGAGGAGATAAGAGAAGATATTAAAAATCAGTCTCAATTAATGAGAATTTTTACCAGGGCATAGCTGTGTATACCAGTAGAATAGGTGGTGAAAAGCCCTGCGAAATTTCAGTCATGTATTTGAGGTGAGTAGTATGAACAACGTGGTGAAATTTTATCCATTAAGCTGCTCAGGTTGAGATGTGGAGTAAGATGAGAGAAGTTTAATCAGGGTAGGGGTTTTGCCAGGGAAGTAAAATGAAGAAAAACAGGGAGATATTAGGAGTGTTTGCAAGAGAATTGGTTAGAGTGCTTGACCAAGGACTCTAGACAGGTTAAGGAAATTTTCAAAATGTTGTGAGTGCAAAGTCATAGCTATTGAAAATAGTGATAGAGTTCATTGATTTGGAGCTTGAACAATTGGTGAAATAAGAACACTACAGCAGAGGTACTGAACAAATAGAATGTCATGGTCAAAAAGTATGAAATAAAAATGTTATAGGATAGAAAAAATGGTAATAACAAGATCCAGGCTATCATCATGTGAAGGGATGGCTAAATGAGGAAGAGAAAAATACATTGACACTAAAGAGACTGAGAAACTACAGGTTAGGGTTTTGTCAAAGATATGACTGATTTGGCTGAACGTTTCTTACACTTTGGCTCTTTGCAATCTCGTTTACATAATTGTTGCAGTAAGAAGAAGCTGACAGATAGCTAGTAGAAACTGAGATTAACTTCTCTTTAATTATTCTGACTCTAGTCACTGATCACTCAACATTCATTTCTGGGTAAGAAATACCTGGGCTAAATTGATCTGTGAAGACTTTGAACTAGTTCATTCAACCTGGATAAATGTGAAGGACCAGCACAAGTGGTCCAAGATTCCCCTCAGCAGCTTCGAAGTTTCCCATCAACAGAAGTTATAACATGACTTTTAGTTAAGCCTATATGCCATGGTCCTGAGATAAATCTTAGCTAAGTGAGATCCAAGATTTTCTGCTTACGCCACAGCCAGAGCCTGCTAAAGTGATTAACAGCACCCTCGGTCAAGGGCCCCTGAGATTCTACAGTGTTCTGAGAGAACTAGAGAAATTATATGTAAAATATGTAGAAAAATGAGTTTCAAGTAATAGGTGAGAAATTAATAATAATTATTGCTAATTGATAAATATCTCACTTTTGAAGTTTACCATAGGGACATCTGTTGGTTTAGCCTCATTAGAATTCACTGACATTTATTTTGGTAACAACTCCTGTTCTCACTCTCACTCTTAGTCTAGGTAATTTGTTGGGTGGGGCTGCTCAATCCACAGCTCGAGGGTGGGCCCAAGACCCAGAGAAATTGACTTAGGGATAGACATACGACGACATTGCTCCCATAAGAATCACCCCAGGGATTTACCTGGAACGAAGGGGAAAAGATGCTCTCCTTCCCTTAGGTTGCCAAGACTGACTGAATGTATCCGTTAGGATGAATTTGGCTATAGCAATCAGAAAATCCTAACACACTTAGCTTATAAAATAAAGGGGAAAAATTTTAACATAAGGTGAAATCCACAGGTAAAGAATTTTCCAGGAGCATATAAGCAGCATTTCTTTTGGCTTTTCTTCTCCCTTTGTTTCTTTTGGTTTTCCTTAGTTTATTTAGCTTCTGGGCAATAAAATGACTACCATCAGTCACATTGTCCTACAACATCACGGAGAGGCAAAACCCTTCTCTTTCTTGGGTCTACTTTAAAGACTTAAGAAAATTCCCAGGGAGCTGCTCAACATGTCAAAATTGCAACACAAGCCCATTCTTAAAACTGTCTCTGCCAGGGGAAGTGAGGCCACCAAGATTGGCTTAAATTAATCAGAAACTTCTCTTCCTTGTAAAGAAGTAGATGTCTGGAAAAAAAAAAAAAAAACTGGGTCCACATGAAGGAACTATGTGCATAGCTAGGAATAGGCTATGGTAGTGTTTGCTCAACAGCTGGGAATAAAGCCAGCACAGAAGAAAACAAAGGCGAAGTGACGGAGGGCTGCCTGCATGCGATAGTACTTAGGAATTTACGCATGACATGAACCAACAAATTTCTTTCATGCTTAAGCTCCAGATGAGCCAGATTCTACCATCTGCACCAAAAGTTCACTCGCTAATGCTCTCACTCAAAGCATTCCTCTGAATCCAACAGGTCTTTATTTTTATCCACATGAACTATAAAAATCCTTCAGAGTTTCCCAGCTCTGTTCTACCAGCCATTCTTAAACATTCTCTTTTTTCTCACCTCTTGCTTTTTCTTATGTTGCTCTCTTAACTTGCTACTTTTCTGTGTTCATGGCTACCTCTTAAAATCTTAACTATCCCTCATAACTATATTTCAAACATCATCTTTTCCTAAAGCACTTCCAAAAAATCTCAATGTAATATGGTTTCCCCTTCACTTGAACCCCAGAGCAACTCTCTGACTAGTATTTCAAATGTACACATGTAGTATACTAAGATTTCATATAAAAACAACCTTGGAGATAAAAATTTTTAATTATTCTTGTAATGCAGAAGAAAGCAGAGAGGTTAAGTGACTTGCACAACATCTAGATTAGAATCTGGGTTTAACACTGAGATCCACACTCTTCCTCCCTGCCCCTCAGGAGCACCTCTGTCACTGCCCCACTATCATGTGATCTCTTGACTTGTGAATTGCATCTTACTCAACTTTAGTTTCCTATGGTACATGTATTATGCTTTGTATATAATACATATGGAATAAACATATTTGGTTAATTGAATTCTTTGGTTTTATATATAGATCTAGATTTATCAATGATTGCTGATTGGTCAACACAGATATTTCTTTGTATAAGTGCAGGTAGGCCAGTAGTATCTATCTTTTTAAAAGCACATCCTGGCTATCAAAGGCAAATTCCAGATAGTTATTGCCACCAATTTGCAGAGTAAGCCATTCTATGCAGCCTCTGCAAAACAAGTAAGATAATTTGACAAAGAGAATGTTTCAGTATTCACTTTTAATGAGTACTACATACAAAGAAAAGATTTCAGGAAATTAATATCATTTCCTCAAACCCGGAAGTTGAATACTAGTTAAGAAAATAGTAACTTCATGCTGTGAAATTAGACAGAAATTATCATTAGTCATATATTTATCTAGAGAATTAGTTAGATTTCATGTTACTATGCTGCCTGGAATCTGAAGAGAGAAGAGGTAGAAAGAATTGTCAGTCCATCTTAAAAAATAAAATAAAATAAAAATAAAACCTGCAAAAAGACTAGGTTTTAAACCTCATTTGACCTTTGTCAGATAATGCCAGTATTAGTGACCTGTTCTAGGGGGTCCTGCAAACCAGAGAAAAGGAGGAAAAAGATACTTCTCTCTAGATATTCTGTCTGGGGAAAAAAGAAAGAGAAAAGAAAAAAAGGGGTACTTTCCTCAATTTTTTTCTTAAGGTCATAAATTTAAATGTTCATCATTAACATATTCCAGCTCATTGATTTACTACACAATATATATACATTGATGTACTACACAATATAGTCAGAATTCATTTTCTTTAAATGAAATGTTTAAAAAAAATGAAATGTTTAAAATAACAACTCAATCACAGTCTTCCTTATTTTTTCTCATTTTTCTAAAAGGTCCAAAACTATAAACACACCGACCAACAATAACCCTTCAAAGTAGGTGAAAAGACCTTGCACGCCCTTTACAAATAACATTTTTAGTGATTAATAAATGAACAATGAGAAGGCAACAGCAATCAAACAAGAGATAAGATACCACCCGGTCATTGCATATCATTCCAGGAACTTGTGTTGATTGCAACATAGATGTCTGTCTACATGCCTTCAAGTAGGGTGAGGCCTGTTCTGCTTTTCTTAAGTTCATCTTTGATCTCTGGTTATTGGATCTAAAGTAAAGTCATATTTTTTGTTGTTGTAATATTTTTTCTTGTCTCTACGAGGTGTAGAGCCTCTGAATTTGATTGTTGTTAGTTGTGGTAAAATTGTCAAAACTTAGGCATTAACTTATGAGAATGTTTTGATTATATGCTGTGTTTCAGGAAATCTGAAGACTAAATCACTCACAAAAAATGCTATAGCAAATTAGATATATAATTAGATGGATGTTTATAAGGATTAGATAGATAGATAGATGGACTATCACAAGCCGTATCATCGTCCTCAATAACATTACATAATCTTTTTTCTGCACCAATAATATTTCCTAATATTCATCTGTTATCTTGTGTCTGTTTCCAAAATGTAGAAGACACCACTTACTTTTTTTTTAAAGATTTATTTATTTGAGAGAGAGAGAATGAGAGATAGAGAGCACGAGAGGGAAGAGGGTCAGAGGGAGAAGCAGACTCCCCACTGAGCAGGGAGCCCAATGCGGGACTCGATCCCAGGATTCCAGGATCATGACCCGAGCCGAAGGCAGTCGCTTAACCAACTGAGCCACCCAGGCGCCCCAAGACACCATTTACTAATCAATTAAATTTCTTTTTTTATCATCAGATGCCATTATTTATTTCAATCTCATTGACCTCCTCAGGTCTGGAAACACTTACTGTTCTTTGCATTAGCAGAGGAGAGTCTGTTCCTTCCTCTTTAAAACTTGACTCCATACCGATTATATCCTCAATTACGTCTTCCATCTAGCAAAATATAATACATTTAGAATACTGTGCATAATGATAAGAGTTGTGCTTCAGCCTGAATTCAGAGAGAAAAAATTTAGCAATCTTTAAGTTTTAAAGAATATTGAAATTAAGGTTATATGTATATCAAAACCCAGACTACTTTAGAACTTAAAATGAAGAAATCCTGCCACTCTTTGATCTGTGTTGTTTTTCCACGCATTTGCTTCCACCAGCTGGCAGGTGATGGCTGGGCAATCACCTTGGGCTAGTCCCTTGGAAATCAGTATCTATATAAATAGAGTGGTTATCATGAAGTGCCTCAAGCCAGAGCCCATGTAATTAACATGTAGAGAGATGACTTCCTACAAACTTTCCTTTCCTTTTGAAATGTTTTGATTGCATCTTACAGGTGGATATTCAAATAGCAGTGGTCAAACCAGCCAATTGGTCCACATGGATACAAACTACATGGAAACATATTATCCAGCTTTCCCTAATGGCTAATAATAATAATAGTAATATCAACAACAACAATAATCACTGACACCTTAAATAGTAACAAAAGCAAACATATAGTTGGAGCGGGGGGGGGGGGGATACGCCAGGCACTTTCTCTGTGTTTTGCATACATCAACTCATTTAATCTCCACAACAACTATGAAGTGGATACTATCATTACCTGCATTGTACAGATGAGGAAACTGAGAGGAAAAAAAAAGTGCTCAATAACTCATTCCAGATTACAAAACTGGTGAGTGACAAAGGCAGGATTGAAATTCTGGAAATCTGGCCCTAAAGTCCTAACTTAAGTCAGCTTTTTATTCCTTTTCTCGATTCCTTTCTAAAATAGCCTTCCTTCCCTCCTGTAATTTAGCTGGAGAAGATTTTAAAAGCTTGTACTTAAAAAAAAAAAAAAAGGAGGGAGACAAACCATAAGATACTTGTAACTGCCAAGAACAAACTGAGGATTGCTGGAGGTAAGTGGTTGAGAGAATGGGCTAAATGGGGGATGGGGATTAAGGAGGGCACTTGTGATGAGCACTGGGTGTTATATGTAAGTGCTGAATCACTAAATTCTATTCCTGAAATCAATAGTACACTACATGTTAACTAACTAGAATTTAAATAAAAACTTGAAACAACAAAGAAAAGTTTCTCATCAAACCAAAAATAAATAAATAAAGGCTTGTATTTTAAAAATACCATGCTTGCCCCCTCTTTCTCTCTCTGGCTCTAGCTCTCCTCTTTCCCATTATATTCTCTTTAGTGAAATTTTAAAATATGGTGTAAACTCAAAGATAACGAGAATGCTGAATTCATACAACTGTAGTACTCTGAATTTCCTATAACATATGCAGAAACAACTAGGAGTAAGCTCGAAGAGACATATGAAAATATTTTACGATTCTGTTAATGTTATCTTCTAAGCAAGATTTCTGAGAACCTTAGAGAATTAAATATTCAGACTTCTATTAAGATACTCCTAAAGTTGATATGTCAAAAAATTGGAACACTTTTCAATATTAATTTAACAAATATTTGCTGAGCAATATTTATTGCAAGACCTTGTTGTAAGTACTGGAGCTATAAAAGCAACCAGCACAAAGTCTCTGCCCTCTTGGAGTGATAACGCTAATGAGGAAACACAATAAACAGCTAAAAAACAAACAGTAGTCTGAAGAAATTAAAGCAGGTAGGAAGAGAGCTTGATGGGAATGAGTGTTATTTCAGAAAATGGTCAGAGAAGGACTGACTGATATTTGAACAAAGACATGAATAACATGATGAAGAATAGTTCTTGGAAAGGTAGCAAAAATTACAAAGACTCTAAGGTAGGAAGATGAATGTTGGAGAAAGAATGTTGGTCAATGGGAATGAAGCAAGAGACAGTTTACAGATTAAGTTGAAAAGTATGCCTCTCAGTTGTAAAACCCTCTAGGCCAGTGGTGTCCAACAAAATTTTCTGCAAGCATAGAAATGTCTTATATCTGCACTGTTCAATACAGTAGCAACTAAGCACTTATGGCGACCGGGCACTTGAAGTATAGCTAGTTTAACTGAGGAATTAAATCTTTTCTTCTCAAGTTTGTATTTAAATTCCTGGGCTCCGGAATTAAATTTTTGATCTCATTGAAATTTTAAAGATTTTATTGAATTTGAATGAATTTAAAATTAAGTTTAAATAGCCGCATGTGGGCTAGTGAGTACCACCTTCAAGAGTGCAGCTCTTGACAATGGTCTGGATTTTTTAAATTAATTAATTTTAATTTTTAAATTTGAGTGTAGTTGACACACAATGTTACATTAGTTTCAGGTGTACAACGTAGTGATTTGATGAGTCTATACGTTATGCTACGCTCACCGCGAGTGTAGTTACCATCTGTCACTATACAGCACTATGACAGTACAATTGAAACCTTTCCCTATGCTGTGCCCCTTAGTTCCATGACTTAGTCACTCTATAACTGAAAGCCTATACTTTGCACTCCCCTTCATCCGTTTTGCCCATTCTCCACCCCTTATCCCTCTGTCAACCGTCAGTTTGTTCTCTGTATTTATAGGTCTGATTCTGCTTTTTTGTTTGTTTGCTCATTTATTTTGTTTTTAGATTTCACATGTGGTCTGGACATTAGACATTAGTCCATGTGCATTGAGAGATCCTTAAAGGATCTAGGATAGTAAGTATGCAGATTTTATTTTCTTTTGTTTAGTACAGTCTATGAAAGTTTTAAAATATATTCTTGATTGTTACTAAACTCAAAATTTAATTTCATGATATTTTTCTCATTCATATTTATCATTCCATGGACAACAAATTTGTACTGAACAGATGTAAAGAAGACCTGAGGAAAGAAGGATGCTAAACAGAGTTTATGGTAACTGCTTTTCTTTGGAGTACCTCTAGTAGTTTCAGCAAAAATTATATATATATCATTTATCCCCTTTCTTCCTGGAAACTTGCATATAAGCGACCCACCCTCCTGCATCTTTAATTTTCTCCTGTTGTCAACAAATATGCTTAGGTTTCTCCTACTTCATTAAGAATCCTTTCTTTCCTACTTGTGAAAGCTCAACCTCCTTGGAGGCTCTTTTCTTCTCTAACACTGCGATCCCTCATTTCTCTCATCCACCTACATGACTGTCTTTGACCCTAATTTATTGAAGACATTGGTCCCTCCATTATCCTAAATTGATTTTAAGATCTAAAATCCATTCAAAATCTTGCTTCACAGCTTCCAGGAATCTTCAAAACTAATCACCTAAGAATCCAGTTGTTATTTTTAAAAAGACAGTAACCACAATATTTTATATCAGATGAAACAGAAATAACATATTAGACAAAAGAAGAATTACAAATCAGCAGAATAAGTATCTTCAAAATGATAAATGAAGATGAAATACAAGAAAGGACAAATTATTTTGACTAAAATCAAAATGGAGATAATAGGTATGCAAAGTATGAGGTTCGAGGGCAAAGAAAGAACATTTATAAAATTTGAAAAGCTTAAAAATAAAGATCCACAAAAGACCAATCATGAAATTTTTCAACCACACACTGAGTGCAAGAAGACAATGGGATAATAATTGAAGTGTTAAAGGTAAAGAACTTTGAACTTAGACTTTTATAGCCCATAAGATATCCTTTAAGTATATGTGTGAAATAAAATTGTTCTAGGGCATAAAAACTCAGAAGTTTTAAGGCAAAAGGTCCTTTGAGAAACACTCTTCCAGGAGGTACTCCAGTTAGATGAAAAATAAAACTATGAAATCTATACAAAATATAAGAAAATGAGTAAATAGGGGCGCGTGGGTGGCTCAGTCAGTTAAGGGCCCATCTCTTAATTTCAGCTCAGGTCACAATCTCAGGGTCTTTTTTTTTTAATTTTTTTAAATTTATTTGTTAGAGAGACAGAGAATGAGAGATAGAGAGCACGAGAGGGAAGAGGGTCAGAGGGAGAAGCAGACTCCCTGCTGAGCAGGGAGCCCGATGTGGGACTCGATCCCGGGACTCCAGGATCATGACCCGAGCCGAAGGCAGTTGCTCAACCAACTGAGCCACCCAGGCGCCCCATGATCTCAGGGTCTTGATATCAAGCCCCATGTGGGGCTCCCTGCTCAGCAGGGAGTCTGCTTCTCTCCTTCGCCCTCTCCCTCTGCCCCTCCCCTTGCGTGCATGCTCTCTCCCACCCTCTCGCTCTTTAAAATAAATAAATCAACCTTAAAAAAAAAAGAAAAAGAAAAATGAGTAAATAAAAGTAAAATATTTCTGGCCTAAACAAGAATATAAATAGACACAGAGAGAGAGATACTATAAATCCTAATACAGGAAGATAGGTGAGAACAAGGAGATAAGACCATACTCAGGAAGAGTTTTACTTAAGGGTATGACATAGATCTTGCTGAACAATGATATAGATATAGAAAAAGATATAACTATTGCATCTTAAAAAGTTAGAGAACAAAAAAAGAAAAGAGAGGGGCGCCTGGGTGGCTCAATTGTTAAGCGTCTGCCTTCGGCTCAGCTCATGATCCCAGGGTCCTGGGATCAAGCAAGCCCCGCATCGGGCTCCCTGCTCCTCGGGAAGTCTGCTTCTCCCTCTCCCATTCCCCCTGCTTGTGTTCCTGCTCTCTCTGTGTCTCTCTCTGTCAAATAAATAAATAAAATCTTAAAAAAAGAGAGAGAGAGAGAAAAACATCCTGTTCAATGGAGGATAGAAAAAAGACAAATAATGAAACAAACTACCGTAATTTTAAAACATTAAAAAAGTAATAAATCCTAATAGTAATAAGAAGAATATAAATGAGCTAACACTCGGCTCAAGAAACTATCTCTCAAATTGGATTTTTAAAAGGTATTGTAATAGTTAAAATAAAACAAGAGAGAAAACTAAAAATAAGGTAAAAAAATGTACCACAAATATAACTAAATGGAACTCACAGTGGCAATGTTACTATTAGGCCATGTAAGATTCAAGATAAAATTTTAAAGGAAAAATAATACCAAATGATTATAAATTGATATGCACTAAAAATATCTACAGCAACAACCTGTCAGAATTCTATAGAAAAGTAAATCAACAATTGTAGTTGAATATTTTAACTCATTTCTCTCAAAATCATAAATCTGAATTTAGCCTTCTCTTCACCTGCTCTTTAGGCCAGGCCTTGAGTCTTGTCATCCTCTAAACCACTCCATTTCTAAAATCTTAAATTCCATGATCTCATCAAAACACAATCTTCCTTTTAAATCCAATCTAGACCCTGTTGCAAATCAACTAAACAACTTTCAGACCCTCTGTCTTTGCCTTATTAGTTTTCGGCCCAGTCATCCCAAACATCCCAGGTTTCAACCTCTCCACCTCCTGTCAACTCTGAAATCAAGGTGGAAGAATGGTTTCTGTCAACCATCCTACTGAAATTCCTTTTGTCGTTACTTTCCTTGACTGTGTAACAGCCAAATTCAATAGATATTTATCAGTCCTTATTTTACTAGACTTTGCGGCTACACTTGAGTGTATAGTTCAGTCCCTCCTCCTTCTTTAAACTAACTCTTTGGCTTTGATGACACCACACTGGCTATCTTTTTATTTTACCTTTATAGACCCTCCTCTCTGACCACCTGCTAAATATTGCTGATAGCTCAATCCATCCTTGGTTCTCTGCTCTCCTTATTATATTCATGATCATCAGGAGCTCTCTTTCTCATGTGAACTTTTAAGTATTCCACCCCCTCCATGCTGACAATTCTCAAATCTCTTCTTCCGGTCTAGATTACTCTCCTCAAGGCAAAAATCTCTAGCTGTCACTGGCATCTCCATATGGTGGTCTCCCAGATACCTCAACTCTAGCATGTTCTAATAGAGGGTCTCATCATCTTTCACTGCATTATAGAAATAACCTCCCAACTGGCCCTCTCCCTCCAGGATTCCTCTCCTCGATAGCAGACAGAATGATATCACAGTCAAATCTGATTATGTCACTCCAGCCCTACGTTTAAACCTTTCCAGGATTTGAAATTGCTTAACATGGAGAGCCAGTCTTTCTGTGATTTGTCTATTGCCTACACCTCTGATGTCACCTTTTGTACCACCTGCCTCTCTTTTTCTGATCACTTCATTTTCTGCTGTTCCCCATCTTTATTCTCCACTCATGCTACCTCGTCTGTGTAAATGCCCCACTAGTCACTTTCTCTAAGTACTACTACTGACATTTCTGAATAAGAAGAGCACTTTCATGCTCCTGTCTATACCATTGTCCTTTCTACATAATATTATAATTATTTGCTAACTTTTGTCCTCTCCCCTTCAACTTATAGCTCCTAGGAAGCACAGCAGATAAGAAAACAAGACAATGAATAATTAAAACATAGCATGTGCTATGAAAATGCTGTAATAAATCCCATTTTTATCCACAGGATACAGGTGTTATTATGAAAAGTCAGAGAATAAGCACTCATCTACACAGGGAACCACCAATAAAATCACCTTAGGGAAGAAACCTGAAATGAATTTTGAAGAGTGAGTTAGAATTATCTCAACAAATGGTGGAGACTGAATGAGTAGATGGTAAAGAAAGGACATAAGAATAGAGAACCTGGCCACTGTGAGAACCACTAGTGAACCCACGTGGCTGAAGCACAGAGTGCCATGGGGCAACTGAATGATAAGTCTGGGTCAGGAGGCAAGGGTTAAGTATGGAAGGGTCCTGTGTGCGTGAGTACAAATTTTATCCTGGAAAGGCCCAGGCTATAAAATTCTTTTGATTTTATATTTTACTGTCTCAGAGACCATTAATCACCAAGTTACTCCTGATACCAACCCCCAAATCCTGAATCTAAGGATGCTCTCACAGACTTACTCTGTAGTAGCTGTGGTATTTGAGGTCTTCTTTGAATTAATAAAATGTTCTCGGATGTCCCAGGAAGACAAGCTTAGGAGAAAGAAACACCAAAGAATGGCAAAAGCACCATCTCCTGAGCCCCCACTCTGCCTTTGTGTTAGGACCTTTAAAAATGCAAACATCAAAACAATACTTCTATTCGTAGGAATGCTGGGAAGAGAGGTTAAGGACTGAGACCACACGGCTAGTAAGTGGTGGTTCTAACCCAATGCAGTCTGACTCTGAAGACTGCACATTGCTGCTTTGTGACATGGACTCGGAGCCTGAATCAAAGAATATTAGAAAATTGCAACAACATAGGATACATCTTAGCTGTGAAAGATAACAAGACTGTGAATGGTGGCCGTATGTGAAAATGTTCACATGATAAGTGGACTTCCAAGAGAACACACACTGATTAAAAGCACAACACACTGAATAAAATTATGATTAAATAGATATTAATGATAGAAGAAACTTTATATACACAGTCGAAGGTACAATGGTTTAAAAAATAGAAAAAAAACTCTGTAGCCAATGTGCACATCGCCCCAGAGCTCTGCACCTTTTGGGCCTTTCAGCCCTTTTCTGCAACTCCCTTTGATGGGCACCACCTACAAGACCACTAAAATCACATAAATTTCCTTTATTATGTAAAAAATTATTATAAAAGAAAAGGTAAGCTGTGTGCCTAGGGAATAAAAACGTTTACTAAGAAAAACTGAGAACACTGATATATGTTACTTATCTTTTCTTATTTTTTAGAAAACATATTTCATAAGATACATAAGATCATTTTCTGGGTTTTGCCTGGAACTGACTGGCATATGCATATCCTTTGGGATTTGTTTTTTCCTTTAGAAATCAATCTTCCACACAATGAAATGAACTTTGGAAGAAGGTGGTTGTAAGATAAATTGTATTGGTTGAGTTCTAATATTTACTATCAGATGATTTTCATCCTACATATATTTTTATGCCCTTCATAGAGTGAATAGAGAAACTAGCTCTACATTCATTTTTTTTAAAATTTTTATACAGTTACTACAGAGAAGTATCAGTAAATATCCACGTAGAGACTTATGCTCAGTTTTAGGTTTCAATGAGTCCTGTTTTGTGCTGTTTCATATTTTATTAAACAGTCTACCAGAAACTTACTATTTTCCCTTTTCCAGATGAACGTAAAATTTGCAAAAAACAAAATCTTCCTCTACCACTTGGAATTCACATAATGGGACACTGAGCATTACTCTTTGGTGACTGGAGGCTACAGACTTCATAGCTAAAAAGCAGCGACCTGAAATCAGTAATAATCATCAGGAATGTAGATTGGGAGATTAAATGTGGGAGATCATAGGACCATGACCCATCTAACAAATAAAATGGAAAAAAAAAGAAGAGGAAATGAATAGAAAGCTCAGCTATGAATGTTGTTTTTCTTCACTGAGATATTAAAGGAAGTCTTTTTCCCAGTTCTGGTGGTTTGCCAGTTCAATTCATTCTTCAGTACTTTTCGAAGGTTCATTCATAAGCAGGTCATGATAAACATAAACTCCATGAAGGTACACATTCTTATTCATTTTGTATCCCTGGCACCTCTTAATTCCTGTTATTTAGTAAACGGTGGACAAGTATTTGTTGAAAATAGAAATGAATGAATAAATAATTAATAGTAAGAAATCCAAATGTAATTCCATAAAACATTAAGTGCAGTAAGATTTTTAGTCTTATTTTAGAGCACATATTGACTGTTATTTAAACAACTTCTTCCTGTTTTATTTTAATGGGTATTTAAGATAATAAAACTATCGATAAATATTTTAACTAAATATACCAGAAAATCCTTACAAAGCTAAATCTTCCTAACATAAGTTACTGTTAGAGCCTATTTTGACTCACATAAATACATAACTGAAATGAAGTATTGAGAAATGAATTGTTATATTTTATTATGCATAGGAATCCGTATGTGCATAAGTAACTATTATAAATGAATACATTAAAACATCCCTTTTGTTAAATGCATTTGCATTTGGAAAGTTTAGTATAAAAATGTAGACTTTAATCTCTTTAAATTTTTTTTCAAAAACTGATTATATATTTTCATAAGTAGCTATTAGACATACATGCCATTCCACATTGTCATCTTCCTTCCCAAGCGTTAGTAACTTGGTGAGTGGATTTCCAGTAAAGCCAGTGTCACTCTCGGGAGATGTGTGTCCATGCTGCACCAGAAGGGCACTGCTTGGTGTTGGAGGGTGTGACCGTTTAAGAGTCTGGTTGACAATCTGGTAGTCAAGGGTCATGAAGGGTTTTACTTGTTGTCTCTGGACTTTCTGTAGGTGGGACTTTGCAGGACTTTCCAGATGTGCTGAGACCTATGGAATAAAAACCAAATAAATACAATGTGTAGTATCATCTGGTGAATCAGAGTTCCACTTTAAACAAGTTAATTATGACAATAGACACATTACAACATCTACTTCTCTCAAATTTATGGTTTATGCTTCTGTCATAATTTACGGATGATACTAATGGATGATAGCTTTTAAGAAGTAATTTAAACTTACTAAAATAAAATATATATTTAAAACAAATAACTGAAAACTAAGGAACATATAAAATATTTAAAACAAATACTTTAAAACATATAAAATACTAAAAACTTACTAAAAACTGAAAGAAGTAATTTAAACTTACTAAAACTAACCAAGTTTTTAAGAATAGCTCTCAGTCTGCCTTGGGCTCAGGTCATGATCCAGGGTCCTGGGATCAAGTCCCGCATTGGGCTCCTTGCTCAGTGGGGAGCCTGCTTCTCCCTCTCCCTCTACTGCTCCTCCTGCTTGCACACTCTCTCTGTCTCTCTCTGTCAAATATATACATAAATAAAATCTTAAAAAAAAACATACCTCTCAAAAACATGTAAGTGAACCAAAATTTGGAATAAATATATAAGCAGCAATACTTTTTGAGGTTTTAGAAAAATAAACTTAAAATAATACAAGGAAAATATAGTAATTTTCATATGATATATATTTCTTGGATTTTTTTATATTACATATAAATATTCCATGGAACATAATCACAACTATTTTTTATTAGATATTTTTTAAAAAAATTATCCATGATGAGCAGAAACTAAAAATATACATACCCCAGATATTAAGTATGATATTTTATGGGTGGTGAAAAGCTAAGTAATTTTTTTCCATATTTTAAAAAAATTTCTATGCCAGACTTATTTTTATTTTTTATTTATTTTTTAAAAAGATTTATTTTGAGAGAGAGAAAGAACGTGAGAGCCCACCAGTGGGGGGGGGGGAGGTGCAGACAGAGAGGGAGAGGGAGAGACTCTCAAGCAGACTCCCTGCAGAGTGTGGAGCCCACTCTGTGCTCCATCCCACGACCCTGAGATCATGACCCGAGCCAAAATCAAGAGTCAGATGCTTAACTGACTGAGCCACCCAGGCACATCCTATTTTTATTTTTAAAAATCTTATTTTTAGGAGCCCCTGGCTTGGTCTTGATCTTGGGGTTGTGAGTTTGAGTCCCATGTTGGGTCTAGAGATTACATACATACATACATACATACATACATACATACATAATCTCACTTTTAAGCCTTTCCATATTCTCACTTAATAATAATTGTGTAGATTATTATGAATTGAAGGAAGCATTCAGAGAAAAATCTAACCGCCGTCGTGTGCCAACTTAAACAACTGTCCAGTATTTTGAAATCCTTTTTCAAAACATAGCCTTAAAATTCTGGTTAGTTATCACAGTTAACAATATTACATTAAGTGTGTAAGTGCAATTTTAAGCATGTATGTCAAGCTTTTCCTTTAAAAGACTTTGAAAGTAGTATTGCCTGCCAGTCCTCTTTATATTTACTATGCTGTGATGTGGCTTCTAATACATTTTCCTCAAGTGGCCTATATATAAACCTATTTAATATTTCCCTCATGTGAAACAATAGTAAAGATTGCTATACAGTGCTTATTTTTCCCTTTATTTCAGCTACACAAACTACTCCTTAAATCCTTTAACATGCATTAGCCCAGATAAATAGCCTTTACAAAGTATTTTGCATTTAAATTAGCTGGTTTGGGGTACAATATTGTAGTAGTTACTTTAGTTTAATTCTGTTATGCTGACATTTTTAGCATTATTTTAATTGTACTACCATAAAATAATTTTTCAGTCATATAAAAAAGATGAAGATTGGTAATAAAGATTACACATATTACTAATTATATTGCTATGAGTTTTAAAGTTGTAAAATAACATTTCATTAAAATGCCAGTGATAATTTTTCTAGGGTAGCTATTTAGATCATCTTACAGTTTTAGTTAATCCTTCTTAATCTGTACACATTTACAAAATATACATTTTAAATAACATCTTCAGATTTACAAATCACACAATGTAACTGAAGACTAAGGAACATCGTATCCCTACAAACGAAAAATACCTCTTGCTCTAAGAAAAGTATGTTGAATCAGAATTTACAACATTCATTAACTAATTCATTTTTTACTTTTCATCCATTGACTCTAAGAGCTTTCATTAGAGTACTTATTGCATTTGGTGTTACATCAAGAGACATCGTAAATGTGATCCCAGGGCTCTACAGGCTTATGATCTAGTTGGGCCGTATTAATATCAACCACACTAAAAACAATAATGATAATAATAATATGCAACAAGTACCAGGATATTTACATTCATTATTTCCTTTAATCTTTGTTACAACCTTAGGAGGGAAGTATCATTAGTATCCCCACTGAACTATGTAGATGAAGCCGCAGACACAGAGGGGTTTAATAACATGTCTCTTATCGTTCTGCTAGTAAGGGATGGAGGTGGAATACAGAGCCTGCCTTCCTAAACACTATGCAATATTGGCTCTTGAGTAAATAACTGAAATGACTGGAGTACAAAGGAAAAGCTCAGTGGTGTATACAATGAATTAAAAATGCCACAAAAAGGAGTGGATTTTTAAAACGAATTATAAGAGAAAGTGGTTATAAATCAGGTGTTGGAAAGAAATGGCCTTGCACCGGGGCAAAGGGAGGGAAATCTCAAGTGCAAAAGATCAAAGAAAACAAGAAAGAAGACAAGAATTTGGGAGTCAGGGGCCCCTGGGTGGCTCAGTTGATTAAGCTTATGCCTTGGGCTCAGGTCATGATCTTAGGGTCCTGGGATGGGGCTCTGCTCAGTGGGGAGCCTGCTTCTCCCTCTCCCTCTGCTGTTGCCCCTGCTTGTGCTTTCTCTTGCTCTCTCTCCCGCGCTCTGTCAAATACATTAATTTTTTAAAAAAAGCCTCTACATCTGCAGCCAAATAAAGAGATATTTGTTTAAAAAAAAAGTTGGGAGACAATTACTAATGTTAGTTGTGAAAAAGAACTCACATGAATATGTTTCCTTTCTCAAAACAAGACCATCTCCTCTGTAGACAATTCTATACAGAGTTGGAGTAAAATATAAAATGGAATCAACTCTAATTCTGCCTAAATTATTGAAGTTTTTTTTTTTTTAAAGAGAATTACAATGGGTTAGCAGGCAAAACTGAGGACCATCTGAGACCCCCATCTATAGAACATCTGTAGAGTGAGCATAAGGGACTAAAAGCTTAGTGGAGCAGGAAAGATTCAATGGAATGTGAAAAAACTACTCCCCAGAAAACCTACATTGTCTCCAATCATGAGCTGATTATCAGAACAATGAGACATCTAAGTTTTAAGCAGCAGCTAAACCATGTGCAGCCTATTTTTTAAAGATTTTATTTATTTATTTATTTGACAGAGAGAGTGCGCACAAGCAGGGGGAATGAGAGAGGGAGAAGCAGACTCCCTGCTTAGCAGGGAGCCCACAGGGCTGGATCCCAGGACCTGAGCTGAAGGCAGATGCTTAACCGACTGAGCCACCCAGGCGCCCCTTGTGCAGCCTATTTTAAAATACTTTTAAATCGCTTGGCATCTGAAGACACAGCCATAAAACTATTGGATTTCTCTTACTGAAGGTCCCAGTATTTTGTGAGATGAAGTAGATGAAATGATAGGTTGCTATTGTTCATTTATCCACTTATTCAAGAAATATTGAGTGCCAAGCGTATATGCGTCAAGTGGGACACCGAAGGTTGAAGGAAAATCAGCACAGTACCTGCCTTCATAGAGTTGTGGTCTAGTCAGAGTTTGGACAGGGAAGAAAAATACGAGATCTCTAAGGGCAAGGACTGTGTTTCTCTTGCTGACCTCTTTCCTGCCATACATCCTGTTCATAACCCAGAGAATGGCACCCAGCAGGTGATTAAAAATGTGTCCACATGTGTTCAATGAATGAATGAATGAGTCATTGAAGTACAGTGTTTGAATAACTATGGTGACCACAGAGAACTTGGGGAATCTACTAGAAGAGCTGGTAAACCATAACCAGAATGTCAGTCTTCACCTAGAAAGCTAGAGCAGCTGTAGACTGTGATTTGGTTCATTGGACTGTCAAAGAGATTGAGACCACCCAAATGTAAGGAAATTTTTCTTATGAAAACAAATAAGTAAATCATATCCCCAGAATTTAGTACCATGCTTGAACATTATCACTCTGATATGCTGCTATTGCAAACTAAACATAACAATGGTCATGTTAAGTCTAATGTCTATATGCAGAAATCCGTTTTATTTCACTTAAAAGAATGTACTTATAGTTTCCCTATTTTCCAAAATGTTATAAATAAATATGAAGTGTGAATGTGGTAAGAGATATTTACACTAGGAAATGTAGGCTGAAGATTAATATTACAGTTGAGTACAAAAATTTACCCATGAGCATCCTGGCAGCCAAGGAAAAGGGAAAATTTAATATATAAGTATATATATTAAATTTATATATATACTAATATATATTATATATAAGGTGGGACCTTGTGATATTGCAGACATCTGAGTATTTTCGATCTATAAATAAGTGTTGGTTCCATATGGGTCACCCTAATATATATTTCTTATTAAGTAATTAGATCATACCAGCTCTGAGGAAAGACAAATAGTTTTACAAATATCTGAGAATTTATAAACTGGATTTTTTCATGGAGGACTTGAACAAAATATTGAACAAAATCCCAAAAGGAGTTTTTGTAAAATATGCAATGAAATCCTTCATATGCCCATATTTTTAAAAATTGTCTTAAATTGGGTTACCCAGGAAATAAACTCTGAGACGTGCCTGCAGGAGGTTTGTTGGGGGGTGATTTCAGACCTTAGCCATAGTAGGGTGATGAGAGCAGGATCACGTACGTGGAAGAGTGGCTAGTTGTGAAGGGGATCGTCTAGGCAATGCACCGTAACATCCACTATGTTTATTTCTGATCAAAGGCCCAAAGCATAATATGAATCAGCTCCAGTGAAAAGCCCAAATACATAACCTTGTACAAACCTGACTGTCTCCTTAGATAGCACTCAGCCTCCAGAGCAACTTACACTGCTGACTCCACCTTCAGATAGACTAATCCAGAGGCTCACCTGGCAAAATCATCACTCCAACAACAATTGTCTCAAACCAACCTTTAGATGGAAATTATGCTGTTAAAAAAAAAGTTCCATTATTTGGAATTTAAAAGAATGAAAAACTTAGCTTAAAACGTCTATTTTCTTTAATGTTTTAAATGTAGTTTAGATTCCCATGCTCTAATAAAGGGATGTGGTCTTTTAAGAAATTAGAAATAATGTATTAGTGAGCTATAAAAATGTTTAGATCCACTAAGAAGAGAACTAGGGCAATGTGCTTAATAGGTAAACTATTTTTAAAAAATGAGAATCACACAAACTCCTGCAAGTACAATAAGCTAAAGGGAAGGAGTTGGTCAGGAAGCAAAAAAATGCATTCTCCTGGTTGCAGGAAACAATGAATGGGGAATCATATCACAAATGCAAAATGTACGTATCTGTGTGGGGTTTTTTTTTCCTTTTTCTATTTGTTTGCAGACTAGAACAGATGCAGGAATCCTGAAAGAACTGATAGAGGTCCGTGAGAAAGCAGCCAAATATCATAGAAAAAAGTCAGCTATCATTCTCTAACAATAGCAGGTGAAACAAGAAGAAATTATTTAGGGTAACTGATGTCTGATAAAATTTTTGAAGTCTCAGAATTTAAATCAGGCTTGGGAGGGTTCAATTTTACACATCGGCAAAGATTTTGTAAGAAATTAATTAAGATTAACAAAATATTATTAAGTGACCCTATTTGCATTTGGGTCTAAGATCTCCTGGTAGGTAGAAGACTGTGGAGTAATGTGGGCCAGCCATGCAGTGCTGGCTAGAAGAACTCTCTATGCCCCCACGTGGAGTCATTCTTATTTTCACACAGTGGCTTTCAAATTATGCTCCTAGATACATGAGTTCATTCCTCCAATTTACTTTTCAGTGTTCTATACTGTAGTCTTTTGACCTAGTTCTTGTATGGGTTTCATATCCCATCCAGTGGATAACAACAGAGAGAACATAATGTACAAAGAAATTTTAGAAGCAAGTAGGTAGTTGCACCAAAAAAAATCTTTGAAGGACTCCAACAAACCCTGTGATTCTCTAAGATTGTCTGCTTGTATCATATCTCCTTAATAGTGCTGTACATCATAAAAAAACTTATAAACATGATTCCCACATATATATAAGCTTCTTTTAAAATGTTATCTTTTTATAGAGAAACCATAAGATGATGATAAAAGCCCTCAGCTAATTCTTTCAACATTTACTGAGAGTTTAACATTTAATGAGAGTTTGCTCTTTGTTAAAGCTAGTCCCAAGGGAAAGTCATTCCTCTCTAGAAAGCAGGTCTATGACCCACATGTCACTATCCACCTGGAGACCACTTATCTAAACTGAGGGCACAGGACCTGGGAGGAGATAAAACACCTTCTGGGTACTGGCCTTTTGAAACTCAAAACTAAAAAGTGATGGCAAACATCACACAAGCAATTATCTCAGTAACAAGACTTTTTATCACCATTAATTTGACTAGCCAAACTAATCAATCAAGCAAACATGGGCACCTACCTAATAAGCATGTTTAGACTATTTGCAAGAACAGAAACAGAAATATATTCAGCAAGAAATAGATTTATAGTAAATATAGGACCTCATGATAGTAAAGAAAAATATGTACATTGTCACCAAACACACACATACACACACATTTGCATGTATGTACACATTCACATACTCCTATCAAAAAGCAAGACAGACAATCCCATTCACTACAACATGACAGTCCTTATTTAATTTTGTTAATTTTGTACTAAACTTAAATTTAATAAATGAAGTAAAAGCTTGGACTTCACAAGTGAATAATAGGTGACTATTCATTATGTTCCTAGCATCAGAGGTATGTAAGAAGAAATCTATTTTGGGGGACTTATGAATCTACTACCTCTAGGTACTTACTCATAAAAGCCACACGACATTTGTTAATGTTATATAGTAAAGATTAATAACTCATTTCTTCAAATCTTACTTTCTTTGCAGCAGTCTTTGGATATGATATACCCATAAATCTCATCTTGACTAAACCTAAAATTATACAGTCGAGCTTGTCTGATTAAGATATAACTACTGAACAAAGTAGGGCCCGGTTCATCAAAAGTTTTACTTAGATTTTTGAATAAGTGTCAGCATATTTCAGCTGAGTATTATATAATCCAAAGCTATTTAATGGATAATAATGTAAAATGTGATTGTAACATAGTCTTTCAGTCCTAATCATTTGAATTTGGATAATTCCAATGGTATGTCTTTGAGAAGAGACCCACAATTAAGAGACTTTAAAGAGGCATGAATATTATTAAGCAGAGTTTTTTTTTAATTCAGTAGTGTTCTAGCAGTAAAAATGCTTGCACTTCATGAGCACTCATATTTACACTATGAAGGCAAAGCTTCCCTTACCACTCAGTCTAGCTCCATCTATACTTGCATTGATTTGTTTTGTTTATGTTAGCACCTCAGGAAAATTACCATATTATACCTTTAAAAGATTTAGAACAAATATCAGCAATAATAATCAGCAATAATTATTCTGATCTGTTTCTTAAGAGCATGTGTATTTGGAATTTTTGAGCCATAAATATCAATTAAGAATCACATCAGAGATGACCACCTCATGTTGGCTTTAAAAGAACACAACAGGCCATGCACACACTAAAGTCAATTGGCAATATCATCAACGACCAAAATAATATGAAACATGGAGATAACTTGAGCCATAATACTTTAAAATACATTTGACCCTGCACTCACAGGTTTAGCATTCATTGATTCTACAGATATTTTTTTGAGTGCCTACTACACATCAGATTTTATGCTACTATAGTAAGTTCTGGGGATATAATTCTGAACAAAACAGACATAACCCAGTCTTCAAAGGATTCACAGTCTATTGAGAGAGAACTAAACATGTAATTGTAACACAATTGATAAATTTTGTGGAAGTAAAAGGTATCTCAAAAACAAGCAGACAGACCTAGATAAAAGGGAAGCAAGTTATTCAAATGAATGTGTGCCTCTATACAGTAACCATTTATGTGAGTAACAGTGGTGAGCAAAGTGGAACATAGTCCCTCTCCTTATGCAGCTTATGGACAGGTGGAAGAGACAAGATTTTAGTCGATCACATGATTGACTGTAAATTCTCAAATGCTGTAAGAATAGGAAGGAGAGATACACAAGGCTATGAGCATGTGGACAGAAATTATCCAGAGAGAAGTTAGGGATGGTTTACCTAAGGAAGGGATGGTAGGGTAGGGCTGTATCTGGAAGATGAAAAGGAAGTAACTAGAGCAAGAGCATAAAGAATGCATTCCAGGGAGATGGAACAGCATGTGCAAAGACCGTGATGGGAGGAAGGAAGATGAGAAAAATGCTTGAGAGGAATGAAAGGACTGGAGCAGAGAGATTACAGTGTGATCTGGGACTGAGGAGGCCAGTTGGTCCAGTCCATGCAATGTTTTTAGGTGTAGAAAGGTGTCTTATTTTCTTTATCACAGGGAAAGGGACACTAGCAGTTCAGTTGGATGAGTCCTAGTGAGGTAAAAGGAGAGTCCAGGAAAGAAAAATGGGTTGCTTGAACTAGGGTCATGGGATAAGGGTGAGGTAATCACATGGAAGCAAGTAGCTGGATTTCAGAGATGCTTAGAAATGGCGCCTGAGTTTCTGGCCCAAGTGACTGAATGGAGAGTGAAGCCCTTCACAGAGAAGACTGGGGTTTTGGGAGGGACAGAGAATCATAAGTTTGGCATTGAACACTCTGAGTTTGTGATGTTTTGAAGGTGTGAAGTAGGCAGCCAGATACATGGGTCTGGAACTCAGAAGTATGGACTGTGGATAAAATTAGCTTGACATTTACACTTAGATGGTAACTGATGAGATGATTTGGGGAGGATGCACAGAATTACAAGATGCGAGGGCCTAGAACTGAACATGGTGGATGCCCAAGCTCTAATTACACATCAATCAATTCTGATTCTAAATTCTAGTTTTTCCCCAGATCCCATTGATTTTTTTTAATTTTATTATGTTATGTTAATCACCATACATTACATCATTAGTTTTTGATGTAGTGTTCCATGATTCATTGTTTGAGCATAACACCCAGTGCTCCACGCAGAACGTGCCCTCCTTAATACCCATCACCAGGCTCACCCATCCCCCCACCCCCCTCCCCTCTAGAACCCTCAGTTTGTTTCTCAGAGTCCATCGTCTCTCATGGTTCGTCTCCCCCTCCGATTTCCCCCCCTTCATTTTTCCCTTCCTACTACCTTCTCTTTTTTTAACATATAATGTATTATTTGTTTAGAGGTACAGGTCTGTGATTCAACAGTCTTACACTTTTCACACATTTTGCAAAGTGTTCACTTGAAGTTTGTATGTGTTATACAGTGGAATAAATCGTCCTTAATTAAATAATTTAGTTTTTCCTATTTCCAAAGTTATATATTCAACCCTTTGATATAGATGTAGAATTATTTTCCTAATCCAAGGGCATTACAACTCTCATTATCAGTCCTCAACCTTTTAACTGTAATTCCAGAATCCAAAAACTCTGAAAATCAGAAGTTTGTTTTTGTTTTTGTTTTAAGTTTGGTGCAAATTTATTTGGTGGCAAAATCAGATCTGAAATAAAGTAAGGCTATTTATAATCTTTCTTTATCTCACTTATAGTAGATATTCATAGGCTTTGCTGCAGATACATTAATGTGTTTGAGTATGGCATGCTGTCTTAGGCCTCTCTGTATGTACTACATTATCTTTCAATATCTGAAATACTGAGAATTCTAAAACACATCTAGCCCTAGGTTTTTGGATAATAGATTTTGTATTCTTTTTGTTTATTGAGTGAACAGCCTGAAGAAAGTACTATGCTGTATGTTTTACATAAATAATATTATTTAATCTTACAATATCATAAATAAAAGAACTTGAATGGGCCTTCACAATTATTTTTCAAAACTTCAGCACAATATTTAACTTCATTTTCAGAAACTATAATGTATTAAAGTCAAAATTCATATTGAGCAATATGTTATCTCTTGGGGAAGTAATGACATGAGGAAATGTCCTTTCTGATTCAACAGACCAACTGAATGAATGCAAGATGTGTTTTTCTTTTAATAAGAAGAAATGATTCAGTTGTAACATATTTTGATATTAGACATATTTGTATGTAGTGCTTTTAGCTGTATTTAAATGAGTTAATACTCTTCTCCAAAGCTTTCAGAAGTTTCTCATACAATTAAATTGTCTTCTGTAATGTGGAAATATACAAGTTAGTTGTTTCAGCTAGATTCAGTAAAATGTCTCAAATTTCTTTTTTAAAAAGTTTAACTGACTACATTAAAGCTTAAACATTAATATTTATTAAAAGGACTTTTACAAGTCCTCTTTGCTTCAGAAATCAACAATTGTGTTTAGATGATACTTTATACTTCACAGTTACTTTCAACTTAAAACAAAGCTCTCATGTAATGGTTAAACATACTTTTTCTCATCCTCAGTCTAGTGACCTTAAATCATTTTCATTATGAAGTTGTAAATGTTCTTTCAAGGACTCAGAGAATAAAGGAGAAACAAGACTGACTTCTTTAAGAGGTCTTGTTTCAAATATCTTGGAAAGTCATCAGTGCATTTATTTCTAATTTTACATGTTCTAAAATAGATCCAAAACCATCAATAAGAACACCTGGGACAAAATCCAAACCTCCTTATAATACTTGCCATCATTTGCATCATTCTGTTACAAGGGCATTGTATTTTTCATTCTTAATATATCTTAATGGTTAGATTTGGAATAATATCAATATATTGTCAATTTATACAGACCTTGTTGTAAAAGAAACTCACAGGCCACTTAAGGTAGTTGAATTTATAACAAAGAAATTCATACATTTTTTTTGTGAGAATATAAGGATTGCAGAGGTTTATTCCTGAAAAAAATTCTAAACAATTCAAATGGTTTTATACTATCTTAGGCTTGAAAACTTTTTATGCCCCTTATCTACTTTATGAGTTGATATATGATCATCAATTAATGAAGTCATTTTTATGATAATAAAATGTCATCATTAGAACTGTGGTATTCTAGTCTAACCATTTTCTAAAGAATATGATTGGGGCATTTTAGGTAGTTAAATATTAAAATAATCTAATTGAAAATGAGACTTTGAAATTATTCATTTTGATTGACAAACTGCAGAAAATGGCTTTGTATCATAAGTACATTTCTATCACTCAATTTTTATAGTTATTACTAGTATTTCTAGAAAAAAAGGGTAAAATCTACATTGTCTTTTACTTAACTAGTAAATAGGATGATGTCTGGCTGTCTGTGTTTCAAATGCATCTGTTATTACTTAATCTACATTAATCAAATTCCTCCAATCATTGTGCCTTCATGTAGGAAAGGCCTTCAGTTACAGAGTTGTTGCACACAGTTTCACCTTCCCCTTGTCACTGAAGAACAATGTTCCTTTTGAATCGAAGAAACATACTTCTGTTGCAAATTTTTTATAGTTACAGAAAGTACATAGCCATGAAACATTAATTTATCAAGAAGACTGATCATAGGACCCCATGGACTAATTGAAAGCCCCAGAATACCACGTAGCCACCGTCACACGTGGAATCCAACATTCCAATGGTTTGAGGAAGGACTTTTGTCTACATTCCACTGCTGAAGACACTGAAGCTCAAACAGGTTACCGGACTTGCTCACAATCACACAGGCGAAAAAGTGAACTCCACTTTTTGTCTTTTGATCGCAAGTAGGGCATTCTTTCAACTACAAGGTATTTATTACCAGCCCGCGAAGATAATAAAAATTAACTCCAGCCTCCATTATTAGAAAAAGCTGTGTCCTGTATCTGTGTACAAGTATCCACCAGCTGACTCCACCCTGGTGGAAAAACCTTTGGGGTTGCTTCCCCATGATTAGTTAAGTTTGACTTGGCTACTCATGATTTTGTTTTTGTGTTTCACTTTGTCTGTCTTATAACTATCACATGGTGCAAGATCCGGCTTCTCCATACAGTATGGGACAACACTACAGTTGAAATCTACCACCAAGAAATATTAACTTTAGATGAATGCTTCCTTGTTTTTAAAAGATGTTTTGTTCCACTTTTGTCTTTAGATCTGTGTATTAAATGTGCACTGCTCTGAAGAGTCCTTGTCCTCCCCAGAAAGTTTCCTTTTATCATCTTTACTGTTACTTAAATGTTTCTTTCCTGAAAACCTCTAACTTCTTTTCATGATAGAGAACAGTTGGATGGGGAGGGAGGAGGTGAGGAAGGCAGAAAATATTATTTTCAGCTTGGCTCATTCTAAATAAGTATCATGACTATTCTACTTAATCTCTTTAAACTTCTTGCTCTGAGGGATAAATTTAAGAAATAAACAAATGCACATAAAAAGTTGGCAAGAGTTGAAATAACAGAAAACTTCTTTGTAAGACCTTTTTTGTGTGTCACTTGCTTTTGAGAAATAACAAAAAAACTCAAAATGCTAGTTAATATTGTAGCTTTGAAATATGTGGAAAATATTTACCATAATTTTAGAGATGAAGATCCAGGATTCTATTTCCATTCTAATTTGAGCAGACAAATCAATTAAAAATAAAACTTTTTCATTGAAATTTAAAAAGAAAAAATATATATGATTAGAAAATGTATTGCTTTAGTCTTTTTAAGCTTTTACCAATTATTTTCAATTATTCCGTGGTAGGTAAAATAATGCTTCCCGCACCAAAGGCGTCCATATCCCAATCCACAGAACCTGTGCATATGTAACCTTACATTACAAAGGGATTTTGAAGGTGTGATAAAATTAAGGATTAAGGTGCAGCTGAGAGGCTGAGCTGGTCAAGGATGGTCCATAATAACAGGACAATAGGGCAAGAAGTGCTACCAGTGAGAATTGACTGAAATTAGAGTAAAGGCTGAACAGGAAGGAAACAAAGGCCCAAAGGTGAGAAGATGGAGTAGTCAGCGGATTAAGACTCAATCAGACCACTGGGTATTTACCCCAAAGATACAAATGTAGTGATCCGAAGGGGTACATGCACTCCAATGTTTATAGCAGCAATGTCCACAATAGCCAAACTATGGAAAGAGCCGAGGCCAAGATGTCCATCAACAGATGAATGGATAAAGAAGATGTGGAACATCTTCACACACAATGGAATATTATGCAGCCATCAAAAAATAATGAAATCTTGCCATTTGCAACAACATGGATGGAAATAGAGAGTATTATGCTAAGCAAAATAAGTCAGTCAGAGAAAGACATGTATCATATGATCTCACTGATATGAGGAATTCTTAATCTCAGGAAACAAACTGAGGGTTGCTGGAATGGCGGGGGGTGGGAGGGATGGGGTGGCTGGGTGATGGACATTGGGGAGGGTATGTGCTACGGTGAGCACTGTGAATTGTGGAAGACTGATGAATCACAGATCTGTACTTCTGAAACAAATAAAACATTTTATGTTAAAAAAAAATAGTAGGAAGGGAAAAATGAAGGGGCGGAAATCGGAGGGGGAGATGAACCATGAGAAACTATGGACTCTGAGAAACAAACTGAGGGTTCTAGAGGGGAGGGGGATGGGGGGATGGGTTAGCCTGGTGATGGGTATTAAGGAGGGCACGTACTGCATGGAGCACTGGGTGTTATACTCAAACAATGAATCAAGGAACACTACATCAAAAACTAATGATGTAATGTATGGTGATTAACATAACATAATAAAATAAAATTTAAAAAAAGACTCAATCAGACCAAAGAGAAAGTATAAAGAGTAAGAGAGCAAGAAAGCTGGAAGGTGGAGACCCCAGTTTTGGACACTGGATCATCCTCTGAAATCCCCTGAAACAAGGTACTCCATAATCTGCCTCTGTCAACTTTCACATTTTCATTTTTCCTGTCAGTTACTCACTACCTCTCTGCTTAAGGAAACCACCTGACATCCCCATAAATGTCCCTGCTCTTAACACAGATCACCTGCTTGTTGGTGGCAAAAATTCTACCATAAAAGATATATTGGTAAAGTATACTATCAACCATGCTTCCTCTTCTCAATGGGAAATTATCTCCAAAATTGCAGCATCAAACATGGTCTTAATTTTCTTCCTTAATGCTTGTAGAATATCTTACAATGTCAAAATGGTGGACATTTGTTAACTTTGAATATGATGTTTCCATGAGAGTAAACAAAAAAACAGTGATATATCGCATAGATAATTTGGTTTCTAAGTATTTCCACCATTTACTAACTCACCATCATTGTCACAGTTTATGTGAGTCTTCTCTGTCATTGAAACTGAATTTTTAAGTATGCAGCCACAAGATTACAGGGTAAGCAGACAACTGCCATGGAATCCAAAGACAATCATAAATAGAATGAATAGGACACAGTGTACTGTATTTTATACAGTATTTTATTATTAATAGAGCACATCCTTATCCAGTGATCCCTTTTATGATCTCATATTTGGTCCCTTATGATTCTAATCCCTTATTTTATGCATGTTACTGATGAACTAAGGCTCAGAGAGGTTAACCAAGTTATAGAAGTGGCACAGTTAAAAAATTAATCCACATATGCCTACATCGTACTCTCTTCAAAGTTAAAAATTATACTAATAATCACAATGACAATAATGGCATAAATTGGTAATAAGTATAGTGAGTAAGTATTGCTTTGTGTCAGGAGCAGAGCTTTGATTGCCTTGTCTCAGGTAATCCTCATAGCAAGCCACTGAGGTGAGCAGCCTAATTCTCTCCATGGGAGAAAGTGAAGATAGAGGCTAGGTTAAGGAACTTTGAAGTAAAGCAAAGCAAAAGTTCAAATCCTCACTGGTCTCACTACTGAGTCTCTGTTCCTCATAAGAAGTAATTATTAAAACAAAGCTTTTTGCCTTTCAACTTAACAAATATGTCTTAAATCTTAATACCTAGTGCTGAGGAGGGAACAATGCAACAGGTACCCACATGACTTACTACCAAGGAAGTAAATGTGTGCAATACATTTGCATTGCCTAAGGAAATAATCCTAAATGTGTAAAAACTCTGAAGCATCAAGATGATCATTGAACCATAATTAATAATGATTCTATAATGTAGAGAACATATAAAATCTAAATATATATCCCAGTGGCCTCTCTATAGCATTCTTTAAACTGTGAGATTTGATCTTGTTCTTTTACTCAGATCAAAGTGCTTTAATGCTAAAAACATTTAATCATAAAATGACTAGAAAGTATGAACTTTGAAAGCAAAACTAAAGTAAGCTTCCTTTCCGTCCATTAATCACAAAATTTTAAAAAATAGAATGATACACCACGTGACTCTAACACAAGGGAAAACATGACTATTAAGCAAGCTATTTTAGGAAAAGTGTCATAACTTTAAAGTCTTTACTAACACTGTAGCCCTAACTTCTATCTAATCTTATTATTAAATATATTTAATAGAAGTACTTGAGGTAGCATCAAAGTCCTGAATATTTACTAAACATTTCCATGTCCATGAGTAAAGCTAGAATTTTAGGAGTATTAAAGAGCAGCCCATGAAAAAGTCTTTCAAACAATAACAGGATATTTCAAATTCCTAATGTAAACACATTAGGATACTCAACCAACATAAACCAGACCATATAAAAATATGCTTACAGCAGACAATAACCTTGATGTGTTCTCCCCAGAAAATCCAACACTACCATGTGAGAATAAATTATTCTTTCCATCCTTAAGGTATTGTCTTGCTCAAACCTGGGAGCTCATTTCAAAGTAAATTTCCAAAAGGAACACAAGTATAGATATATAAAGGGGCTTGCTTTCAAAAAGCAGCTCGAGTAATAACGTCAACCAGATTCTCTTGCATCTCACCAAGGGTTTTGTTTGGTGTTTTATTCTGATTTTTTTTCTTTCTCTTATAAATTCTTCTTCTTAGAAAAACTACTATTAGTGGCAAGGTCAACTTGGCCCTTACCACAAGTCACCGATGAATGAATTGGTATCCTGATATCTGAGAAGTCATTTGCTGTCACATATCTATCATCAACCCTTCAGAAGAGTAAGAGAGTATGATGCCTTATTAAGACTTGACCAAGTTAGGGTCGAGTTTCAATCCTCTTGAATTCTATATGTGCATAGGGAAAAATGTCATTGTTTTGTGGCCTATAAATATATTGCCAGCTCTAGCAAGCGACAAGACATCTCACTCTAGAAGGTCAAGGGCTGCAATGTGTCACTTTCAAACTTCTCTTGCTGGTCCCAGGAAAATAGGTACAGATATCAAATAAAGTTATTTAAAGTAGATTCTGGTATATAGACACCCACGTCCTCCAGAGTTAAATTTCCCAGTTAGACTGTCTCCAGTCAATCTGACCACTTCAACCTGACAGGCAAGCCAGTCAAATAAGCAGTCACAGTGGGCCAAAATATCTGTCAGAATGGTTTGCTTCACTAGTGATTACTTTTTGACTGACTTGAGCAGTCAAGTTAATCAAAACAGTAAAACCAGGTTTCCCATGTATACATAGTCTTAGCTCTTCTTGTGTTAGTAGGTAGGCCTTGTTTATATATCTTAAAGGAGTTTTATTAGGTTACACTGTTTAAGAGAAACAAGTCAAAAATGTTGTGAGCAACTAGTTTGACAATTAGGGCTCTCTTCAGAGTTGGTCTTCAGCTTCGGCACCAGGGAGAAAAGTCTCATTGGGCCTGCCGGAGAGCTACAGAAGGGGACAGGAGGAAAGGCAGACGAGAGAAAAGCACCATGAAAGCAGGAAGGACCCACAGGCCCAGCTCCCAATATTTTTTGGTTAGAGGACTGAGACACGTGTCCTGACAAGGGACTGGGCTAGTTATACTTTTTGAGATTAAATTAAAACACTCAGAAACCAAAGTAGGGTTAGTGACATAGATGTCACTGTTGACTGGTTTTCCATTTTAGTGTGAATAGCCACTTTTGTCAGAAGAAGGATAAGCTTTAAGAATCCCCTTAATTAATTTAAAAATGGAGGTGAAGGCAATTTAATTTCTCAGCTTGCACAAATGACAACTATAACTGCAGTCATGTTTCAAAAGCACTTTTAGAGCAGCAGTTGAAATTACAGGTTTTGGAATCAGCCCACCTGACTTTAAGCCTGGGCTCCCCACTGACAAGCCGTGTGCCTTTGGGCCACTCAGGGTCTTCCCAGCATGTAAATACCCTTATCTGTACAGTGGGTACAATAATACAATACTACTACTCAATGCCCAGAATTGTTCTGATTATGAAATGGCAATGGGAACAAAGAACTTTCAATAGGATAGAGTAAGGAAGACTTGCCATGGACAGGCAACAAACCAGAGGAAGAAGGTCCAGCTCAAGTTCACCATAACTGTGAGAGCATCTTATTCAAATAAAGTATATCCATAGAGTTCTTTTACACCAGCATCTTATGTTTTTTAAGTCTTGCCCCAATTAATAGTTGTATCACTTAATATCTTTATAATTTCTAATAACAACACTAATAAGCACATGACTGAGGTCTCTAGGTCCTCATTCCATGCTAGCATTAAGCAAGGTGCTTTACTACCACTTTCTCATTTATAACCTTGAAACCCAATGAGATATATCAGGTTTCCACATGAAGAAACTGAGTCTCAATCAAATTACATGACCTGTCTGGGATCAAACAACCGGTTATGACAGAGCCAATTTTGAAACCCAACCATCTTTAAAACCTCTGCTCATTCTAAAATGTCATGTTTCTAAGTGACCTATAGTGTAATAACTATCTAATTAAGAACAACATATTTCTGGTTCTTCCAGCAAAGAAGAGTAGTTGATATTGAAGATTTGGGACTTCCTAAAGGGAAACATTTGTCTATTGGGCCTCTAAGGGGAGTACAAGTAAACACTGACTTATCGTATCCAGAGCTCATGTTCTTTCCCCTTTCTATATTGCCACTTTGGGTTTCAGAACAATAAAACAAAATGTCTGGAATACAAAATTCACCTATTCCAGAGGACTTAGAGCTGGGCAGGATTTCAAAGACTGGTTGAGTCATCAAATACAAAGTAGAATGTCTTGTTAATTGAAAATGGCTGTAGCGCCAATTAATAAGCTGAATAAGCTAAGCAATAATTGTGACATCAAGACTATTTCATGTTGTTTTCTTAGGTGATTTTTCTGTCATTGATAGAGGTAGTAATCTCAGATGATAACGTGCACAAAAGTCTTCAGACTCTGAAGAAGCATGAATGAATGATACTTCTGGGAAGAGCCCAGGCTTCTAGCTAAAACTCAACATAGGAGGGTGCAATCCAACATACAGGATTAACATCTCAGGAGACTTGCCCAAGGTCAGTTCATCTCTCTGTGAAGCCTTATCCTCTAGATGGAAATAAAAACAGTGAACTCTCTTAAATGTGCCCTATGGTCTGATTAAAGATTGAAAAGGTCTCTAAAAATCCACAGCGCTCCTAGAGAAAAATGCTAAGTATCATTATAATTATTACACCAAATGCCATAATTTGGTCTCCTTAGATTCCCTTTTTATGTAGATTCCATCACACTCTGACTTTTGACTTTTTGCCTCTCTGACCAAATCTCCAATGACAAAGCAAAGGGAAATGTTGAGGCAATTAGTGAGAAATGGAAGCAATTAATTCCCTTTTTTAGTAGAGACCTGGCCTCTGTGAACCAGTTTAACCAAAAATAATCAATGACCTTTCTCTGACCAAACTGAAGGAAATCTACTTGATATTTGTCACTGGTTATCCATCTACTGCTTCAACATTAATGAGTCTTTTCACTTTGCCTCTTTCTTTTATGAAATAGAGCCATCTATTCTGGTCCCTTGTTACCTCTGCAACTGCTATTTTTGCAAATCTAATACAGTCAAAGACCTCGTTATCCATGTGTAATCCTGGAAACCATTTTTAGCATAGCATGGTTTCTGATTTCCCCCAACTTTCTCCCTTGAACTGTTTCCCCTTCTCCGTAATAAAGGTGGGATCTTGTTCAAAATGAATGAAATAGAACAACAAAGATAAAGTTTAAATCTAAAAGCAACAACAACAAAAAAGATTATATAGTTTACCTAGGTCTAAGCACCATGCAGATCTAGAACCAAGTCACTGCCCCATCACTTATTCACTGGTTACCTTGGGAACTTTACCTATCTTCCAAAAAATTTCACTTTTCTCTTCTGAACAATGGAGATAAGAGCACTTGCCTCAAGGGTATTTTCAGGTTCAAATGAATTGATACGTGTCAAAGCCTTTTGTACCTGATGAGAGTCCAATCAGTGCTAACTTTTATCAACTGGAGAAGAGAAGACTTTAGGTAATATAGCTGCTTTTGATATGCATGAAAACTCTTCTAAGATGACTGCTACTCAAGCAGGAATAGTTAACAGTCACTGTCTCCTTTTTATCCCCAAGTAGAGAATTTATTCTCTATTTTATTTATTTCTCTATTTTAGCTTATGCATTTATGTTACAAATTCTTTCCTTCTAGCGTATTCTGGAATATCTTTGCTTGCTATTTTGTTGTTGTTTGTTTTGTCTTTAGACAAATACATCTTAAGCAAATGCTCAAAAGTTTAGTCATATATTTTACTGGGTGTGCTCAGTAACGCTGAATATAAATGAATTTAGATACTACTTAGTACAACCAGTATTTCACGTTGAAACAAATAGAAATGTGAATGAATTGGTACTACATCCTCAGAAAATATGGAAAAGTAGAGATGACCTGTGAAGAAAGGCAAATTAAAATTTACCTCCCGAATTATGCAGAGTTGCTTCATTCTCTACTTCATTTTGCTCTGAGAGCTCTGTCCTAAAGGCAGAGTCCTCTGAGCCTGTATTTAGGAAAGGATATTGAGGGGGGGAAAAGGCCAGATATATGAGATAGTAGCCCATGGTTATGTTTCATGCTCTGAAAATCTGCCAGAAATGTGAGATCAAGGATCCCAAAGGGGGAAGGAGAGAGGTCCTCCCTTTGGGCTCTGACCTAGATTTCTAATCTTAGAGTTCCCACATCCAATCTAAGTTTGCTATCCCAGGAGTGGATTCAGAACTACTCTTCAGGCACAGGAGACCTAAACTTTAACACCACCGGACCCCTTGTCCTTCACACTCAGTCCCAGCCCTAGCCCTTCATTCTCCACACCAGATATTAAATCAGCTCAGAATATTCAGCAAACACACACACACACACACACACACACACACACACACACACACGGACTATTCAAAGTCACATGGCAAGTTAGTAGCGGGCTGAAAATGCTGAACTCTGACTTCCCATTTCAGTGTGTTCTATCAGCACTAAACCAAGCAACCACAAAGAAATCACTGAATCACTTGCAAATATTTGCTTGGCCCACTGGTTTGGGAGCTAATCCGTGTTCAATTTCAGTGGTTATTTCTACAGTGGAAAATGACACAGTCCACCACCTTTGATTTTCTTATGAAGTAGGTTCTATCATATTTTTAGCAAAGCACTTGCCTTCTATTCTTGCCAGAGGTGCAACCACTTTGCAAAGTATTACGCAGAGGCACATACTTGTCCTTGTTCTCTTAAAGCAGATACAGGGGCACTGTATAAACAAAATCTAAAACTAATGGCTCTAATCTTTTATCCCCCCAAACTGTGTTCCAAATGGCCAGAGATATTCAGCTAAAACACAATCAGATCAAGCTACTCCTCTTGTTAAAATCCTAAAACCCTTAAAAGCATAGTTATGGTCTGCCCCCATCTTAACTCTCCAGCCCTACTTTATGTTATTCCCCACAATGATCGCAAGCTCTAATCAAAGACCCCTGGATGTGCCATGCTTTTCACAACTCTACACATGCTAGTCTTTTTGTCTGATGCCTTTCTCCTATCCTTTGCCTGCCTAAAGAATAGCTAATTATTTTTCAAGGGTTCTTTGAACCCTTCCCAAACCCCCAGATTCAGGGAATTCATATACACCTTTAAAATTTGTCAGTGTGATTAATTGTTGAGATACCTCAAGTGCTCATTGGCAGGTACCCTATCTTAGGCATCTTAGCATCCTTAGAAACTAGTGTTGCACCTGGCACACCCCTCTACTTATACACATTCAACCTAATCAACTTACATAGATATTAACTTAGTTATTGCTCAAGACAAAAGTGTACATTCCGTACCTTCTCCAGAAGACGGTGTCATCAGTCATCTCACTGGGCAGACTCACCCACTGGTTTGTTCCTACTCTTAGAGTGAATATGCTCAGAATTTTCCAAACACTATATCCCTACATGTCCACAACATGTCAAAAGCCTTTTAAGAGAAAAAATGTTTGTTTGCAATAAAAACAATAATAGATGTTTTACAATTTGAGAGCAGAGATAAAGAAGGTTGAATATACTTATGGGAAAAATCTTGAATGGTAGATATAATTCTGATGGAAAGAACAAATCATCCATCATGTAAAAAGAGCCTTGCATATGTGAAGGACAATCATAAGCTATAGAAGTGAAAAGGCAATTGTCTAAATAGAGAAACATTTGCGAGTATGACTAAATGATCAATGCCCTTTAGGCCTAAGATTAATTAAGAGGAAGTCTAAAAGTTTACCAGAACTTAAAGTCTGATGGTAAAAAATGCTGCTGACAAAATTTCTATTGCAGACCTCAGATTGTTCAGTAGGTTCAAATCCTTTCGAGTCTGCACAGATCAAAGGAAGCAGAGATTATAAACAGCTGCTGAGATATTCCTTGCAGACACTAGCTGAGCTCATTTACCTGTCTATAGACAGATTTTCAAAGTAGTAGGTATGGTCTAGATTTTGGGGGGAGTGGGGAAAGATGGTGGATAGAATGAGTTTTTGGCAAAGGGATAAAAGGACACAGCAAAATATCCGATTGAAGAGATAGAGAGACCTGGCTCAAATTCTTATTTGGATGGAAATACATCTAAGCAAGCTGAATATCTTTCAGAACTTAATTTGTTCATGTGCATATGAACTTCTGTATTGGAAACATGTTCACAAAATAAGAAATAAAGAAAGGAACAAAAGGGAGGAATAGAAGGATTCTCTGGCCTGTCAGAAAAACCCAGAAAGTGACTCACATTGTGTTCTAGTATGCAGGTGGAGGAGGAGTCTTTCAGGAAAGGCAAGGAATGATTTGTAGATACTCTTCCATGGTAACTCTTAGGAATGAACATCAGGGAGCATGGGAATCCTTATTAAAACTCAATCTCTACTTCCTAGATTCATTCCCTTCAATTGCTTTTTTTAGTTCTATTTTTGAAATCTCACTTATTCTTTCAAACCTAAAGAGATAAAAAGAAAAACAGCAACCTAATGGATATTTAAGATCATTAGGCCCAACCTCCCATGGTATCCTGAGAGCAATTACAACATCGGTAATAAGGGCTTTCTCTCCTTGACCAATCTAGTCTTTAAACTGGTCACCTGAGGAAATTCTACAACTTATCGTACTATTTCACTTTTCAATAATACAGATTCCCCCAATTTTTCTGATGTTTAACATAAACTACCCGTAACACATTCTCATATCATTCTTCTACTTTTTTTTTTTTTTTTTTTTTGCTGATGAGTAAGCGGCCAGACTTCCCATGCTCCAGTGAATACAATTTAATGGAATCACATAATTATGTATCCACTAAGCTCTCACAGGCAAAGTGATGTCTGCCAAATCTTTGATATGTCTCCAAACACTTGCACCCCAACCTAGAGACTCCTTAACTGGCTGGCAATTCACAACTCTATAAAACAAGGTATATTTTTATACATTAGTTTCTTGCTACTCATTTTTTCTATAAGACTATTGTTAAGCTCTCTCCTCATAGCTTATGTTTTTGAGGACACTTGTGGTTCTTCATGCTTTCCTCATATATCCTCAGCTCTATGCTTCAGACTCTTCTTCCTGATCTTAGTACTAACACAATCAGTAAAACCTGAGAGGGAACTATATGTTGCACTCTACATTTGTTTGGTTTGCCAAATAGCATAAAATTTGCAATCTGCTATTAGTAAACATCACCTCTTTAGATCTGCTATCACTCCACTGTTTAAATCCAGTATTTCTTACTAAAAGAGTTAAATTTATCTCCATAAGAATCTGACATGTCTAACTGACTTCAGATAATTTGATTTGTACATTGATTTCCAAAGAGTTGAATGATTGCATTTCCACACGTATAATTATGATTATTATTTTATCAATAGCCATCATTATCCCCTTTGAATCATATTTCATTAGTTTATTTGAAACAATTGTGTAAGAGTATTTCATTTCT